>NC_052947.1:10152933-10452933 GCF_013358895.1 Oreochromis aureus
CAAATTAAAAAAGCAACTTGTGGTAACTTATTTTTAATTTTACTGCATACAAGTTGAATGTAACTAAATCACATGACCTTTTATCGTCCTTGAGCTTATTTCTAGTACAGCATGTAATATAAACACTGTATGTTTATTTAAAAAATAATAACTAAAAACACTCCTTGTAATACATTACAATCAGCTCAACTTTTATCTTAAAATCCAATCCAACTTTATTTACAGAGCACTTTAAAAGCAACATGGTTGACGAAAGTGCTTTCCAGTAAAAAAAAGAGATAAAGTGGATCTGACAGCCGTGGATGGTGAGCCATGCACACCGGCGCCATCTTGGCTCACAAACCACAGCTGACATGAGTTGGATATAAACAAAGTATATCATGTAAATAAAGTATATCAGCCAACATACTGGACACTGAACAAACACACATTATCCAATATTGTAGCTGGTGTTATTTGATAATATTTAAATATTTTCAGAATTAAAGTTTATATTTATTTGTCACACAATTTGAAACTTTAATAACCTTACAATAAAACAAATTTCAGATTTAATTATTCTGAAACTAAGTTTAAGCTTCTCATAGCCAGCACAAGGCCAGTTGCAGACTTACTGGTGGTCCTGTGCTGGCCTATGTGTGGATTACCTCTGGGTCACCAAAGGGCCGTCATTCTTTGCGGTATGTGGGTGATGTATAAGCACATTGTGTGCAGCCGTGGGCCAGTTGCAGACACACTGCTGGCCCTGTGCTGGCCCAGAACAGTTTCAGCTCTGGCCTCAGATGTCAGCCTAATGTGTACCTTAATCGAGCCATGTAATAACAACATGTGGCGGAACATAATATTGCAGAAGTAACATGAAAAACAGACTAAATCTTATACAGCGCTTTTCTACTGTCCTGATTACCCAAAGTGCATTATACATGCCACATTCACACACTTTTACCTAACTGAGTGCATCCTAACTACATTCATACACCTTGACCTCTCTCATGCAGACTGGAGGAGCCAGGGATCAAACCACTAACCTTTCGATCAACCGGTGAGCTGCTCTACCTCCTGAGCTACAGCCACCCAGTGGTAAACATGAGTAAACTCTCACTAGGTTTTGGATAAAGTGCACACTCTCAAACTTGTCAAACCTGCATTTGAAAAGTTGGCTACCATAGCAGTATAGTATTGCAACATAGCATTTGAGTTTTCTAACTGAAATAAGAAAATAGGAACACAAATAGTGCCATCATTGCCAGACCTGGCCCACATCTGGTTGATATACAACCTGCCACGACACCAGTCAGTCAGAAGTGCCAGCTTGATGCTGGATCTGGGCCAGACCTGTTTTCTTTGAGCCTGGGCCACATAAACCAAACCACAATCGGGCCAGATGTGGCATGCCATCACATAGACAGTGCCATCTACACCAGGCCTGGCCCACATCTGGATTACATGTCATTTACCATGCCAGAAGTCAGCCAGCAGTGCCAGCTTGACATCAGATCCGGGCCAGGTCTGTCTGCTATGTGGGAAGTATAAAAACTATGGGAATGTACAACCATCATACCGCTCAGGGAGGAGACCTTATAAAGATGCTGGCTGAAACTGGTAACACAGTGTCACTATCCACTGTAAAATGAGTCCTGTACTATCATGAGCTAAAAGGTTCCTCTTAATCTCTGGAGACATGTCCTGTGGTCTGATGAAACAAAAATGTTCGGCTATAATGATAAACAATATATTTGGAGGAAAAAGGAGGACGCTTTGAAGCCTCAGAACACCATCCCAACTGTGAAGTATGGGGGTGGCAGCTTCATGTTGTGGGGCCGTTCTGTTGCAGAAGGGACTGGTGCACCTCACAGAATAGATGGCATCATGAGAAAAGAAATTTATGTGGAGTATCTGAAGACATCAACCAGGAAGCTGAAGCTTGGGCGCAAATGGGTCTTCCAAATGGACAATGACCCCAAGCATACCTCCAAATTAGTTACAAAGTGGCTTAAGGATAATAAATCAAAGTTTTGGAGTGGCCATCACAAAGTCCTGATAGAAAAATTGTGGGTGGGACGGAAAAAGTGAGTGTGAGCAAGAAGACCTACAAACCTGAGGCAGTTACACCAGTTCTGTCAAGAGGAGTGGGCCGAGATTCCAGCAAACTATTGCAGAAAGCTTGTGGAAGGATTCCTGAAGCATGTGGCCCGAGTTTACGTATACTCAGACTACGAAGAAAGTTAAAAGAAACAAAAAACAAACAAACAAAGTTCTCTCTTTATTTTGAATGTGTAAACAGATTCTACAAAAAGATGTAAACACAAAGCGTCCAAAGCAAAATAGTCAGTTCCCATTGGCCATGTGTTGTTCTAGTAGGAAGATTACACTATGAAATAAGAAGTTATCTCTACGTTTTTAGTTAAACTGCTACGCAGATAAGCTACACAAAAACACCACTATGTGTTGGAACAGGAAGTGATACTCTACCGCAGAGAGAGCGAACACCAACTGGATGGCGCTGTAGTCTGCACTATAGCTTTTTATTATTTATTCACTAATGAGATCATAACAGCTCCTGATCAGGATGAATTTCATTTTCAAATCAAATTTCATGTCCCAGTTTCACAATTTTGTAACATAATATTTCAAAGCTTGCTTATGGGCTTGTTTTGGAGCAGACCAACAGTCAGGCTCGTCTTCACCCTTACTGTCAGACTCTGAATTGATGGTTCTGCTATATCTCACCTGGCTGAGTGGGGACACAGAGTTCCCACTGCAGGAGCTTGGGTTTGAGTCTGGCCTCGACCATTTCCTGTGTGCCATACCGCTTCACTCTCTCCCACCTTCCTGTCTGCTGTCTGGCAAAAGGCCTCATGTTCTGAAATCTCTTCCTCTCCATCGTCTTTGAGTTTCTTTGAGTGGAGCTTCTTTTGCAGCTGTGACAAAATATAGAACGGTTTCTGCAACCGGGGAGTAAAATGTGCTGCAGTGTGAGGGCGCACAGGTGTAGGTGTGGAATTTTACATATAAATATTATAGTTTACTTCATGCACAAGAAATGTAAACATTTAATCTAACCCACTTTTCATCAGCTACATAACCTTTATTGGAGATTATATTCATAAATTGTGTGTATCACACACACAAACACACATCCACTAAACTCTCTCTTTTATATCTCTCCCTCTGGTGAATGATGGAGGTTTGGTGGACTGTGTGGTTTGTCTGGCTGAAAGTTGTGGTTTTTTTTTTGTGTGTGTGGTGTGTTGTGAGGCTGATGATTTAGTGTAATTGTGTATGGTGTTGTTAGTGTAGTTTATGTGGTGTTAGTGGTTTTTCCTGGATGCAGAGCAGGTCAGTATGCCGTGGACTTTTACACCACCATGTTAGGGATGGAGTAAAGTAATAAAGCTTGCGTGGAGAAGCTGCTGCAGGGGCTTCCTCAGCTGAGCTCTGAGGACAGAGCTGTCCTGGATGCTAACTTTTCTTTGGAGGAGATTAGTGCTGCTGCTGGTCAGCTGGCTCCTGCACAGGGTGCGCTGCCTGCAGACTTCTGTAAAGGACTGTTACTGGCATCGAGTCATCATGTGGGGCTCTCTCTTCCCCTTAAAACAGAGATTTGTCTCTGCGTGACCTGGAGACCCATGACTCTGTTATGCACAGATTACTAACTTCCTTCAAAAGTACTGGCCACCAGGCTGAAACACTTTGTGAAATGAATCACTCACAGAGATCAGTCGTACTGTGTACCACACAGCTCTAATGTGAACAAGAGTGTTTCTCATGAGAGACTTGGTAGTTATTTGTAAATTGTACAGTTTGATGTTGGAATAATTTCTTTAGATTAAGAGAAAGTGTTTGATAGGATTGACGATCTTTTTGTTTTTCCATTATGAGAAGTTTTGCTTTTTGGAGGTGGATTTTGTCACTTTTGGGGGCTGTTGTACCAGGCGGCTTTCTGTTTTGTAAAAGTGGATGATGGGCTGAGCTGCCCAGTTCGGAGAGGATCTAACTGGAATGTCCTGTTTCTGGAATATATATTTATATTGGTATATTTGTTAGAAATGTAATCTTTGTTAAATGTTTTAAGAGATAAATAAGCAAAGTTATCTAGATTTATGTTGCCAGGTTTATCTTGGAGGCCTCTGCTGGTGTTGTCCTTGTTTTTCTGTTTTCAGTACAGATCAGAGTGATGTGGACTTTCTCAAAAGATGTTTAGATTTGTATGAGAAAGCATCTTCAGCAAAGGTGAGCTGGTGAAAAAAATATGGTGTAACAGGTTTGTTGGTGGTCATATAGAGACTTTTTTTTTTTAGGAAAAGAAGAGTCTCGGAGGTTGCCATGGAGACGGTCTGTGTCAGACTGTCTAAGCCAAAAATGGATGCTGTACATACACTGATAAATGTCATTTCAGGGGTGGCCAGATTGAAATCCAGAGAAAACTATGCTAGAGGTGAAAGGTCAAACATTGGTCATCATGTTGTTTTAAAGGTGTGCTGTGTTCAGTCCCAGGGCCTTGCCTTTTTATTTCATTTGTCTTTGGTTTTTATTTGTGCTCTTGTAATTATTTTGTGATAAAACTTTTTCTATTTTGAGATCAAGATTCAAGTGGAAATAAAAGTTTGTGTTAAATTTTCTCCATCTCCCTCTCTTTGTGTGTCCGTCTCTCTCCCTTGGTTTCTGTAGAGGTACAGTGTGGGGGCGCCTGGATAAATGTTAAACAGAAGCTAGATGTAGTGTTCCTCCACTGTCCATTAAGGACTTGAGGAAAAGAAATGGTGGAGAACAAAGTGTATGGTGTATTTATAAAAGAAAATGGCTTTTAAATTGTATACCAAAACGACCTCTAGTCAACTACAACTTGTTACATAATCATCAGGACTGTTTTATCAGTTTAACAGTTTATGGATTGACTTCTTTCGGTTCATTCACTGTTTACATCATGAAGGAAAAAGAAGGCAACAGGCTGAGAAATGAAGCTGTTGAGTGTCTTTGTGGCCACACGGGGGCAGTGCTGCATAAATAGTAGAATCTCTTACTGGACACTTTTTCTAGACCTCTTTTAAATGACTTTTAAAAACAGCAACAAAATGACTTACATCAGGATCTGATATGGTTGTGTTTTTTTGTTGAGCTTTATATATTTCAGAATGCCTAGAGTTTGTTTGATTCCCATGTTTTGTGATACAGAACATCTCCTCTCAGATGGCTGTTGTCTCATAATGGGTCATTACCTGGTCTGATGGTGTGTTTGTTCCATTTATAAATCAAGTGATTGATTTGTGAAATGAGAGATGACCTCTGACCTGCTGACTGGTGTCTGATCTTCTCTGCTCCCCTCAAATTTGACAGCTACTCAGCTAATGTGATGGTAGACAGGAAGTCACTAAACCTGGACTCTGGAAACACATTTCTAGGGATAAAAAAGTGAATGTAGATTGTTTCAGGAGATAAATATGAAATGATCGATTTGGCGATTATACTAATTTAGTAAGAAAAGAATGTATGAAAGAATTTTTATCTATACACTTAAGCAACGACCAGAGTCTTAGAATTACGCTTTCACCAGGTTTTACTTGACTGAACAACAGAACCTCTCTGTCTCCTTTATAAGGGGTCCATCCTGAGTTACACAATGAGTGTTTCAAATGTGTGCAATAACCCACTGCATGTGTAGTCACGCTGAGACCGCGTGGTCTTATTTTTTTATTACCCCTTGATTCAGCTGTGACCTGCTTATCAAGTCTTTTACAAGTACATCATAATTATCTGCTCTCATGCAGACATAAGTTGAGCAATGGTTTAACAAAATTTCCCATCAGAAACATGAAGGTTTAGCTTTAAGCTTATTTGTCCAAAACAACAATGGATAAACTGCCAGCAGCTGGATTGAAATAGAACATAGTAGTGTTGGATGTAAGTAAAGGAAATACAAGTATAACTGTGACTATGGAACAAATCTCCTTCAGTGTTAAACCTTAATGTTAACCTGATTGTGTTTATTAGAAAAATCAGCTATTACAGTGTCTGTGTTTGCTCCACATAGTTAGTTAACTCTGGTTGTCTGTGGGTTTGTGTCAAATTTGGAGTGAACAAAAGCATGAAAACTGTGGAAGATGCAGACTGTGAAAGTCTAGTTTATTTCATGAATACAAAAAAAGTTTACAGTCGCTAGAACAAAGTAGCATACATTCATGATAAAGTAAATACCACAACGCAACTTGGACAGTGAGAAGTCAAATGAATTGTCTTAGAACTTATTATATTCTTTAAGCGTAAAAGCAACACCCAATATTAGAGTGTTTGTGTTTTAAGCCTTCTATTCAAACCTAGTACGTGTCAGCACTTCTTTCTCCCAGCAGCATTATTGAAGTGACACTTTAACGACACTTTACCTGCTGATGCTTCACATCACAATCTTTATGACGAAAAAGCTCAGATGTCTGTGCTGTCACTTGTTATGAAAATGGACAGAACCTGGGCTCAGGCTTCCTCTTCTTCTTTCCTTCCTCTTTAATAATAAACATAGATCAGTAAAATAGCCATGTTTTTATACAAATGATTGTGATAAAGAGAATTTAGATGTTTTTTCTCCAGTGTGCATGAACTCAAACTCTTTCGAGTTCAAATCTTTTATTTTTACCAACAACTGGGGAAATCCAAACTTGATGTACCAGGTCAAATCAGTGAGCACACACACACACACACACACACACACACACACACACACACACACACACACACACACACACACACACACACACACTGTATCATAATAAATGCCATGATATCTTTCTTGTTCAAATAGTTTATTCACTTAACAAAGAGGTAGCTTGGAAACTCAGTAAGAAGGAAGAAAGCTAGTTTAAGGACACTTTCTCAAATAAAGAGGATTTCATCATCTTTCTGTTCATAATACAGGCTAAATAAAAGAAGAGATACATCAGAAACAAATCAGTAGATCCAGAAATTATAGAGGCAAACTCTTTTCAGCTATAGAGGCAGAGGTACACTTCATGTACTCATTAGCGTACAGTTCAAATGCCTGTGTTAGGGTGCATTGTTTCAGTTTCATTAAGTCTTCTTGCAATTACATGATAATTATTATGCTGGACAAGAGTGATCAAAGCTCATAAACATCTGAGTTACACAATGAGTCTTTCAAATGTGTGGAATATCCCAGCTATAACCTTTGCTTTCAATTTGGTTAAACTTGGCATTCAGATCACAGTCTAAACAACAAGTACAGGAGGTCTTCCACTCCGCTATTAAAAATAGCAACACTCATGTAAGGCTTTATTCTCCATAGTGTCAAGATAAAGCGACATTAAATAATGGATCTTCCATCTGAAATAATTACAGTTTGTATAAATTCACGCTGAAGACCAAAATACACACACATACATAAAACACATAAACCACTAAAACCTAATTAAAACACATGGAAAATTACCTCATTTGTTGTGCTATTCAAAGATGTGTATGTGTGTGTATTCAGGCCAAGTCATAAAGAAAACGATAGAGGTCAATATACTTATATGATCTATAGTCGCTGCAGATTAATGAAATATAGTGGAAACTGGAAGATCCTAGCTATAGTAGTTTGTGGGAAACAAATACAGTGAAGTGACCATTTAGCTCTTATGGCATAAAACTGTTTAGTGTATTATTATTTGCTTTTCTACAGTATGATATTTGTTTAATAATGGATTGGATTAGTGCATAAAATAAGTTGATAAATAAAATGTTAAATATCTAATCATCATATCAAAAATCATATATTTGGAGGGAGTGTCTTTGACACATGCTGACTGCATCCTTCTTATAACCAGAACAGGAAGTGAGATCAGAGGTGAACAAGAGTGAGCTGTTTGGTGAAAGGAACAGGAAGGATGAAGAAGAGGTGAACATCCACACAGTTTAAAAGGAGAAATAAGAGCACAAGCTCTAAGATGAAGACTGGTAATGATTAAAAACTGCACTAAATAGTATCATTCTGTGACTTCAAACTTTAGGTAGTGCATAACATTTACCACTTTATATTAATTTTACTATACGCTTAAATAAATAAAAGTAAATAACTTTAAAAGGTGCTGTTATTGAGTGAAAATTCAAAAGATTTCAGGGCTGGGGTAAGCCCTGTATGCTTCAAGATCCTAGCAACGCCCTCGCCAGCAGCAGCAAATTGATATGGACCAGTTTATGCCTTTTATTCGGTTGTAAACTCTGATATACTCTTATAATTAACCTTTGGGTGACTGCACAAAGACTGAGAGGGGACGACAGAGAGGGAGAGAAAGGGAGAAAGATGGAGGAACACAGCACATATAAGAAACAGGTAAGAGGACATGAAGTCAAAGTCAGGGACATGTCCGATAACAAAGACCTTCCACCTGGCTACATATATGTCACTTCCACTTTGCCCACATTCATCTATGATGATCACTCATAACTAAGCAGTGTGCTATGCTCTTATCAAACGAAGAGCCGAAACTGCTCTTAAAATAACTGTTACAAGAATATTTTTTGTTATTTTTTTTTAGTTGAATATAAAATGTTTGTGTGTGATTGTCAGTACAAAGAGGAAGCGAGGACAGAGAGACTGGAACTAACAGAGATCAGGTGGATTTTTCACAAAATCTACATGCATTAAATGGATGCGTTGTGTGATTTTCAGTAGCACTCTGCTATTAATGTGAATAATAGCATTTAGCAACATTCACATCACTGTAACCTTGAACAGGATGAATGCCACTATACTGATGTGACAGACTACAAATCTGTTCTCCACTCTCTGAATCGGTGAACACGATTCTCTGTGCTGAGTCTGCACAACACAGTGTTTGGGTTTGTATGAATTCAAAAGCTGTCATTTAAAATCAGCTCTATTAGTTGTTGGCTTCTTGTCCAGGTATGTGGAGTCGCAGGGTGATTTTTAACTGTCTGTACTGTATAATGGTACTTTAAATACTTGATGATTTGATGGACTGTCCTCTATGTGGTTAAGAGACTGAAACAATGCCGTGCAGGTTTCTCCTCTGATCTGCTTTTTCATAAACTGGTTTTGAAATTTACTGGTCAGCATGACTGTGCCATTGCATCAGGTTTTAAACTAAAGTGACCACCGTAAAGATGATGTATTATATTAAAATCTGTTATTCTTAGACACTGCTGTAGGTCATCCAAAAATTAGATTTCTTTTGAAGGTAACACTAAAATGTGTATCCAACTGAAGTGAGGTTTGCAAATGTGAAAAGGGTTGGCTACATTTGCAAACAGCATATGACATTAATATTAATTACAAGGCACCATAAGCATGACATTAAGACTGAGCTGAGCCCTAAAGGTTTGATCCTGGAGTCGCCCCTGATTGAGTGCTTCTCACACATTTATGATTTTGAACAATTTACAGAAAATAATATCAACTGTAAGTACTTTTAAAGATTCAATATATAATAATAGTTGCTAAATTCATGCAAGTCAAATAACTGATGAAATAACTACAGAAACAAAATTATACTTCATGTGTTTCATGAGCACAAATCTTCATCTGTAAAATAACAAGTAACTAAAGATGTCAGATATTTGTGGTGAAGTTAAATGTACCAATTCCCACTGAGAGGCAGTGGAGAAGAAGCCACAAATGTGATGGAAAGACCAATGCAAAGTACAAATTCCTCACATTTGTACTTAAATACTATACTGTAGTAATTGTACTTAATATCATCTGGCAAAAATGACCCAACAACTTTCATGCAAACATCACAGTTTCTGAACAACTGAATGATCAACGTGACACATGTAGAAACAATTCACACAGAAGAAGTTTCTTCCAGAGCGGACTGTTTATTTTGGATGTTATTTTCATTTGATTATTTTCCATTTCCATTCCATTAATGACTTGATTTATCCAACCAATGTAAGAGCAGACCTTCAGAGAAATAGCTGGTCCGGTACAGGCACATTTTTCACCACCAACATACACACCATGAATCTTGTTGTTTTTGGCTATCACTCCACCACCAGAATCACCCTGAGAGAGAAAACAAATTATATGTTTGTTCTAAAACATCTGATAATGATACAGATAAAATGTTGGCAGCATGGCAACTCACCGGACATGTGTCCACTCGAGGTTCTTTGTGACACATCGTGTTTCCGTTTGGCCATAATAATGTTGACTTACATGGATGGAGGTTAGGCTCACACTCAACAACATGCATTTTTGCACACTGGAGATGAGGCAGATAACCAGGGACTAGAGAAAAAATGTAAAAAACAAAAGTGTTTCATGCAAGGAAATCAGACATTGAAAGAAACATGCTTTGCCTCATTTCTGGAACAAAATGTGTTCTTTAAAAGAAGCTAAGCAGCGTTTAAAAAGGAGGGAAATTGACAGTATGTCCAACATAAAGTGAAATAAATACTTTATGTCATCACAGTTTTCAAATAAAATGAAAAAGTAACTATAACAGGCACACAAGACAAAATCAAAGTATAATATAAACTAAAAAATTGTGAAATAATCAAAACAATGCTGTTCTCACGTTTGTTGTAGTTTACATCAACCGTATAACCACCATGGCCTGCAATCTGAATGACATCCAGCCTACAAATTAAAAAAAATAAAATAAATTCCATGTCCATGTCTGCAGGCTGAGTATTTCCAGTCCACTTTAAGTCAGCTAATCTTTGCAGATTCAAACATTTTATTAAAACATTACATTTCCTTCCATTTCCTAATGCTCATGTTTTATTGTCAGTTATGATATGATAGATCATGGATGTACCTCCTAAGCGGGTACCTAAAATCCAAACCAGAACCCTTACCTCAATATTCAAGTCTCAGTTACATTATTGTTAATAAAGAAGCTTTGCAGTCACTAATGGGGGTTTGTAACTTCAGAAGCATGATGTCATTTTTTTTCATAGACTACAGATGTTGCTACATTTTTTTGCTCTTCCTGGATGTTTAAAAAACCAACCAACTAAACAAGAAAAATATATGTTATGTCAACATATTATGGACTTCCAGAATTCAAACTTTACACTTAAAAGGTTACTCAAAACTCACTTTTTACGACGTGTACATTTAGGTAAGACAACAGGCTTAATATTATTCTCTGGTGGGTCGATTTTCAGAAGCATGATGTCATGTTTTCCTGTTTGGTCCTGAAAGATCTTGTGATCAATAATTCTCGCAATTCTTCCTGGACCAGGATGAATTCCTACATATGCAGACATAGTCCTAAACATGGAAATGGTAAAAGAACAAAATACCAGTAATGAGTTTTGTCTCTGGACTGTTTTTTTTTAAGTGAAACAGTCATTTCTCACCATCCAGGTTCATCTTTCCAACAGTGAGCTGCAGTTAGAACCCACTCGCTGTGGATCAGAGAGCCGCCACATAGATGATAGTAATCGCTTCCATCGGTCTGAGTTATTTCTACGTGATACAGACGATCATTTTCCTTACACCTATGATCGTGAAAGATTCTCTTGTGCAAATCCACCTCTGTGCACACCGTGAAACCTGAGAGAAGAGGAATATACTTACAAAGTGTTGGCTTACCACCTGAACAACATATTGTCTTAGCCAGGAGCCAGTTATTATGGTTGTAACCAGCAACATGGTTAGAAAAATGAGGCAAAATTTACACTGTGAGACATTCTGAAGAATTTACAAAAATTAATGTAATGGAGAGACAAAGAATGAGAACAAAAAAGCACGACTAAATCAAGCCAAGTTAAACAAGTCTTTATAAACATAGATATGTCATAACCTTAGGTATGGTTCAAATACACAAAGTTTAAAAATAAAAGCAGATGAAACGAGTGCAGTAGTTCACTCACCAACCCATAGGAGGAGTGGGAGGAACTTCAGGTGAGCCATTGCTGTCATTCAGCTTGCAGTGAATGCTGTGCTGGGACACTTTTTAAACCTCTTCTCACTGTGTTGGTGAGAATAGATCCACCAATCACACAGCCCAGTTTTATCAGTAAAATGCCACTGGTTGGGACGGTCTTCATGCTAAAGTTAAATGTCTCATCCTATTAAAAAGAAAAGTGTTACTGTAGCCTTTGTCATCCACATACTGCAGGAAATGACACTGCAGTGCAAACAGAAGTTATGTATTCATAGAATTATTACTAAGTTGGGCTTTTGAATGTTTGCTCGTGCACAGCAACTATATTCACAGTCCAAATTGTTCTGTTTCACAAACTCTTTGCCTTTTTCAGTGATATATATGCAAAGCTCAGTGACAGTTATTTATTTGCTTCAGTAGCTCATTAGGGTCTGTCTCAAACCTTTTATAAAAGCAGTATAAGAAAGCATGAAACATCAGTTGTTCAGTTAATGTGATATTGGCTGACTTGATATAACAATTTCTTTTCTTTTTTTTGTCTTGTACATATTGTTTTTGGACTGTCCTCCACTTCCATAAGTGACAACAGTAACCAACCATGTTTGACAGAAACTAATCCACAATGTCTCATTCACTCAGTACAAAACCTTGAGGCTGTTTTCCTGCCTTAGTGAACAAAGATATGAAATGCTATTTGATTATGAGTAAGCTCAAAATGAAGTTCACTGTTCTGTGACATACAGCTATCTTACAGCCTTAAAACCTTTTGTGTGGGCCTCTTTTAGTGATCACTTATTGCACTCTTGGTTGTTAATACATTGATATTCAGTTTTTCCCCATGCAGGTTAATCAGTCATGTTTGCATGGTTGTAAAATAAAAATATTCATAGTTAATTATTGATAATCAATAAGTACATAACCTAAGACGTTGTTTCACATCCTCTTGGATCATAACTTAATATTCTTACCTTTTTAATAATAGCACAACTTTAATCATTTGAATTCTTTCACCTCTGTGTCAAGTCTAGGTATCAATTCTAGAACACAGGACACAGGAAAATCATCTGAATGGAGGAAAATAAACTCACTGAACTATTTTTAATCACAAATTACAAAAGGAGATAGTCTGAGAAATAAGCTCGAAGCTACAAAATTCAAAGTAACCAGAACAAACTAAGCATAAAGATGAAAGGTGAAAATTTAAATCACAAATAAACTAAGACACAAATGGAAACTATTTAATAATAACAATAGTGTCTTGTTTTGTGTTTCTAGCTTCTAGGGACTCTAGAAATGGAAAAATGTACTCGATGGAAGGGAAGAGCAGTCATGCTGTCAAAATGTAAAGTGAAACATGAGTTGAATCCATTAATTTACACACTTTTCTTATTTGCCTTTGCATCATAATGCACTACTTCCTCTCTGCTGTGCTGAATGTCACAATAGAAGAGGACCATTTGGCAGCCACTGTGCAGAGCTGTGGCCCATATCCAAATGTAACCAGAGCTTTTATCCGTCCATTTAGTGGGTTTATTAGCGGTGATCAGTCCCATAGATATGGGCCAGTAGGGCCTTCTACACCTGCTAGTCAGTTCAGAAGGTTGTTATCATCCATTCAGATGGAGGATCACTAACAGGAGGATGGGAAGACTTCAGAATCCATTCTCACTGACTTCCGGTGGATACGGCAGTGTTTATAAGTGAGATGATTTGAATGGACAGCATTTATAGAGTGACTGAACTGTTTTTACGCCCCCACGGCTTTCTGCGTGGTCGGCCACCTGAACTGTTTTCACGCCACCACTGCCTTCTGTGTGGCCACCCCCTGGACTTGCCTTGTCCACGCCGCCGTTGCCTCCCACACAGTCGGCCTCCTGAACTGTTTTGTGTTGGACAGTGGTCCCATCATGCATTTGCCCTGGCAGCCCTGAGCCTCTGGAACAATCTTCTTGCTACTATTTGCGCCTCTGATTCCATCTGTTCATTTAAATGTGAGCTAAAAACTTACCTGTTTGACCGAGCATTTTCAGTTAGTAAGTGTACATTCCCTACATCAGACCTTGCCAAAGTGTGGGGCCTGCCCCCTAGGGGGGGCGCAGAGCCATTGCAGGGGGGGCACGGTATGAAAATGGGGGGAAAAAACCCAAAATGCTAGCACGGGGCGGCCACAGAAACACAAAGCAGGAGATGAAGCATCGCTGAACATGTTTCCAAACCAACTTCATTCTAAGCCAAAGACTAGAAAATATGGTGAAGCATATCTTCCCTTTGGTTTCACCTGCACAAAGTGCCAAGGTAGGTCTCCCCTGCAGAATTGGTTTTCCGTGTCGGGAGCAGCGCTGGGCTGTTCAAATCACGGACAAACAGTATCCCACATTCTTGACTTTTAGTTCACAAACACTTCTTGTAATGACTAACTACTCCTGACACTTTGGAGATGTTAGCTCTTTATACAGTAAAGTTACAGTGGGATGCAAATAACATCAGGCTGATCCTGCCACGATTTGTTCCCCCATTTTGCACAGAGGGGCATTTTTTGAAAAATGTATTGACAGCAATGTTGAATATTATGACACAGGAAAAAAACAACAACTACACGTAAAATAATCACACCGTGACGCCTCTGCCTTTCTAAATGGAGGGACAGCAACTGCGTATATGTAAGCGTGTAAAACCTGAAGATAGTCAGATTAACAGTAACAGTATTTTGTCTCCATCTGCCATTCTGCAATTCATCTCATGTAAACAATAACGTGGAGCACAGCGTGACGTGAAAAAAGGGACATATCTTTGATGCTGCGTGACAAACTCTGTATTCCTCGTCCACACGTAAACGCAAAAAAGGAGTTTTAAAAAATCTGTTTTCGGTGATTCGAAACGCCGTTTACGTGTGGACGAAACAGCTGCGTTTTCAAAAATACCCGTGTAGGTGCGGACGGAGCGTAAAAGAGTTAGTAGGTTATTTTATTACTACCTGTAATTTATTGCAGATTACTTGTATTTGCTTAATTGTTTACTAAATGTTTGAGGTGTGAAATAAACTGCAATGGAGCAAAATAAGGGTGTGTGTGGTTGGAGGATGTGTTTCTGCGTGTGTGTGCACGCGGTGGGGGGGCAACATTTCTCTTGTAAAACAAAGGGGGGCCTAGCAAAGAAAGTTTGGGAACCAATGCCCTATATTTTACCCATATGTTATTTATCTTCTGCTAATGTTCCACTGTATAAATACCCCCACCTTATATTTATGAATACTCAGTAATTTTATCTTCTAAACTATGCTTTAATGTTTTATTTCTTATTTTGTCTGTACTTTTTTTGGGGTGGGGGGTTACTCTGTTATGGCCTTTTATCTTATATCTTATGTTTTAACCTTGTTGTGAAGCACTTTGGTGTACCTTCGGTTTTAAATGTGCTATATAAATAAAGTTGTATTTTATTGTATTGTAACTCTATCTATGAAGCCAGATAACACACACCAATTACTTAAACTGCAGGAATGTCTTAAAGACATAAAGACCTGGATGACCTCTAACATTCGGCTTCTTAATTCAGATAAAACTGTGGTTATTGTACTCGGTCATGAAAATCTTAGAAATATGGTATCTAACCAGATTCTTACTCTGGATGGCATTACCTTGGCCTCCAGTAACACTGTGAGGAACCTTGGAGTCATTTTTGACCAGGACATGTCCTTTAACGCACATATTAAACAAATATGTAAGACTGCTTTCTTCCATTTTCACAACGTCTCTTAAATTAGAAATATCCTGTCTCAGAGTGATGGTGAAAAACTAGTTCATGCATTTATTACTTCCAGGCTGGACTACTGTAATTCATTATTATCAGGAAGTCCTAAAAACTCCCTGAAAAGCCTTCAATTAATCCAAAATGCTGCAGCAAGAGTCCTGACAGGGACTAGAAAGAGAGAGCATATTTCTCCTATATTGCCTTCCCTTCATTGGCTCCCTGTTACATCTACAATTGAATTCAAAATCCTGCTCCTCAGATACAAGGTCTTGAATAATCAGGCCCCATCTTGTCTGAATGACCTTGTAGTACCATATCACCCCATTAGAGCACTTTGCTCTCACACTGCAGACTTACTTGTTGTTCCTGGAGTATTTAAAAGTCGAATGGGAGGCAGAGCCTTCAGTTTTCAGGCCCCTCTTCTGTTGAACCAGCTTCTGGTTGGATTTGGGAGACAGACACTATCTCTACTTTTAAGATTAGGCTTAAAACTTTTCTTTTTGCAAAGTGCTTGCTCATAGATGACTGTTGTTGTGATTTGGCGCTATATAAATAAAACTCAATTGAATTGAATGGCCCAGAAAAGATTCATTGCCAAGCTTCTGCAACAGCAATAGCTTTACAGCAGGGGTGTCAAACTCCAGGTCTCAAGGGCCGTTGTCCTGCAGGTTTTAGATCTCACCCTGGGCCAACACACCTGAATCAAATTATTAGTTCATTACCAGGCCTCTGGCAATTTCAATACATGTTGAGGAGGTCATTTAGCCATTGAAATTGCTGTTTTGGATCGAGGACACATCTAAAACCTGCAGGACACCGGCCCTCGAGGCCTGGAGTTCGACACCTGTGTTTTACAGCATACGGATCACATACTGAACCTGGTGATCTATACTAGTGTCCACTCTGGCTTAGTTATAACATGGAAAGTTATCAAAACAATTTGTGAACTTATTGACAACCTTTATTGCATTTCTCATTATTTGTTGGCATGTGTAAATATTTTAGTATGTTTGGGTGATGACTAAGCAACCCTGTCTGCAATGTGACCAAACATTTGCTCAAGGCCGACTTCCTCTGTGAGAGTGACTCTTTGTTCTTTTTTTCTTTTTCTTCATCTGAAATCTCTTTGTTCGATCTGGAATTTAGGCCAAAGAGTCAAAACAGCACATTTTCTGTAAATCATCTTCCCTAAAATAAAACAAAGATTATTATGATTCACTGTGATACAGAAATTCCTCGTTACTCATTAGCAGCAGCGGCAACCAAACCTGAGTGAACAACTGTTTTACCTAACGGTATCAGTACTAGCTAACTAGCTATCCAGCATAATTATCCTGATCAGTGTGCTGCCCTGACATTAGCCTTAGCTCATCTATTTGGCAAACTAAACAAGGGTCTTCCTCAGTACCTTCATGGTGATTTACCTGTGTTTATTATGCTAAAAGGAAACCATACCAAGTTTGTTTGCCAATGGGCAGTTGTATTGTATTAAACATATTTAAAATCTATAAACATCTAATCCCCATCACCCCCATTTAATGTCAATTCAAATCAGCGCCGGATATTACAATTACAGTTTACAAATAAAGAAGCACTACTTTTATTAGGTTTTACTGATGTGTCCACTTTCTGTTATTTCTTCCTAGGTATTAATATATTACTATGCTACACACACTTCTTTTTTATTTCTGCTTTACGTGGAGAGTTTAAAGAAAGATTTTCCACAGCTTAAAGCACATTTCATAGAAATACTTCATATAAATATTTGCACAAGATATATGGCCACTTCTGCAGATCTTTACATATCCTGTCACTGGAAGTCAAAGCATCTACCATCACTGGATTTGTGGAAGTGAAAAACAAATAAATTGAATTTGACATCCTTGCTGGTAATCACAGACATCGTGTCCTCCAGGCTAAAGAGTGGGGAGATCTTCCAGCGTGTTTTCAGCGGTCAGTTCAAAAGCCAGCATCTCTGATGGTATGGGGATGCATAAGTGCATATGGTATAGGCAGTCTGCATGTTTTTGAAGGAACTATGAATGCTGAAAGATGGTTTTAGAGCAACATATGCTCCCCTCCAGATGACATCTTTTTTAGGTTTGGCCTGCATGACAATGCTGAACCACATACTACAGGGACTGCAGAATTATTAGGCAAATGAGTATTTTGTCCACATCATCCTCTTCATGCATGTTGTCTTACTCCAAGCTGTATAGGCTCGAAAGCCTACTACCAATTAAGCATATTAGGTGATGTGCATCTCTGTAATGAGAAGGGGTGTGGTCTAATGACATCAACACCCTATATCAGGTGTGCATAATTATTAGGCAACTTCCTTTCCTTTGGCAAAATGGGTCAAAAGAAGGACTTGACAGACTCAGAAAAGTCAAAAATAGTGAGATATCTTGCAGAGGGATGCAGCAGTCTTAAAATTGCAAAGCTTCTGAAGCGTGATCATCGAACAATCAAGCGTTTCATTCAAAATAGTCAACAGGGTCGCAAGAAGCATGTGGAAAAACCAAGGTGCAAAATAACTGCCCATGAACTGAGAAAAGTCAAGCGTGCAGCTGCCAAGATGCCACTTGCCACCAGTTTGGCCATATTTCAGAGCTGCAACATCACTGGAGTGCCCAAAAGCACAAGGTGTGCAATACTCAGAGACATGGCCAAGGTAAGAAAGGCTGAAAGACGACCACCACTGAACAAGACACACAAGCTGAAACGTCAAGACTGGGCCAAGAAATATCTCAAGACTGATTTTTCTAAGGTTTTATGGACTGATGAAATGAGAGTGAGTCTTGATGGGCCAGATGGATGGGCCCGTGGCTGGATTGGTAAAGGGCAGAGAGCTCCAGTCCGACTCAGACGCCAGCAAGGTGGAGGTGGAGTACTGGTTTGGGCTGGTATCATCAAAGATGAGCTTGTGGGGCCTTTTCGGGTTGAGGATGGAGTCAAGCTCAACTCCTAGTCCTACTGCCAGTTTCTGGAAGACACCTTCTTCAAGCAGTGGTACAGGAAGAAGTCTGCATCCTTCAAGAAAAACATGATTTTCATGCAGGACAATGCTCCATCACACGCGTCCCAAGTACTCCACAGCGTGGCTGGCAAGAAAGGGTATAAAAGAAGAAAAGCTAATGACATGGCCTCCTTGTTCACCTGATCTGAACCCCATTGAGAACCTGTGGTCCATCATCAAATGTGAGATTTACAAGGAGGGAAAACAGTACACCTCTCTGAACAGTGTCTGGGAGGCTGTGGTTGCTGCTGCACGCAATGTTGATGGTGAACAGATCAAAACACTGACAGAATCCATGGATGGCAGGCTTTTGAGTGTCCTTGCAAAGAAAGGTGGCTATATTGGTCGCTGATTTGTTTTTGTTTTGTTTTTGAATGTCAGAAATGTATATTTGTGAATGTGGAGATGTTATATTGGTTTCACTGGTAAAATAAATAATTGAAATGGGTATATATTTGTTTTTGTTAAGTTGCCTAATAATTATGCACAGTAATAGTCACCTGCACACACAGATATCCCCTAAAATAGCTCAAACTAAAACAAACTAAAAACTACTTCCAAAAACATTCAGCTTTGATATTAATGAGTTTTTTGGGTTCATTGAGAACATGGTTGTTGTTCAATAATAAAATTATTCCTCAAAAATACAACTTGCCTAATAATCCTGCACTCCCTGTATACCAGTTTTTAAATTGTGTTGATAGGCCACGTAAAACCAGAGTTGAGATAAAAAAAAATATTTTTTATTTTTATTTTTATATTTACTGCGGGAAGAAACGGTAAAAGCGGCGTTTTATAAGGAAAACGCTCGAAAGCACTCTCCGCCTGTGAACAAAAACAAAACCAAACCCCCTCCCCCACCCTTTCCTATTGGTCGAAAAAAGTACCATGTCGACCAATCAAAAAATGATATGGAAACGTGGCATCTAGTTGTTAAGAAACGGGGGGAAGTTTTAGGAGTGACGGCGGCGTTCTGAGATGTGAGAGATTTGAGACGTTTAGCGCAAATCTTGTGTAGTTAGTGTGTAGTTAGTGTGTAGTGTAGTCAATAGTTTTGTTGGTGTGTCAGAACAATGAGGCGAGTGCTGAATGTTACAGGTGTTACAGGAGTGATACATCTCCTGTTGTCAGGCCTGCAGGTATCAGGCTGTTGTTCTCCTTTATCTCATAGTGGACAGAAATTAATTTTTGGAGTGGCACAAATAATTTGTGTGGCATCAGATTTGATGCAGAACAGCTGATTGTTCTGTAAATAGTTTGAAATGTTTATTTAAAAACGCCTTGGCTGCATTAAAAAAAATAAATAGCTGCAAAAAACTTTGTTGTTTTTTGAAGAAGTAACTATATAATTAATTGCCCAACATTGGTCATTATATACTATATTTTGCAGACAGAGAGTTACAGACTCTCTCCCAGACCACAGACTCATAATACAAGTCAGAGCTTTATGAAAAAAAAAGAAAGAAAGAAAGTTGTGTTTTCAAAATTGGAGTTAAAGTTATTTTTACTTCCAATAGTGTTAACATACTACACAGGTCATGAACAAGATATTTTAAACTTTCATTGTAAGTGGGCTAAAGCAGTTAATTAAAAGTAGTCTAACATAAATGTAAATGCTGTAATTTGATTATTTTAATAAACCATGTAACTTGGATGGATTAGATGTGGCGTGACCACAGTGCACACGTCTGATGTCGCTCACAGTGGTCCAAGGGACGCTCAGGGAGTTTGTGTGTTCGCTCAGACACATGAAAAATTAGAGGGAACATTGGTGGAGACAGCACCCCACCTGTTGGCAAATACAGACACCTTATTGTGAAGTTCAGTGATCACTTGTTGGCACTGATTCCTGCAAAAGATCCACAAAATAATTACAGGTACCATTTTTTATCTATGTCATTTTAATTTGTTTAATTATATAAAATATTCAACAAAATAAATTAAAGCAAAATCTGATTTGTGTTAAATATGGACTAACAAAATGGATGCTGTTAAATAAAACACTTTTTGTCAGCTTCCTAGTTATTTCAGAGAGTGCTGTTGTTTATTTTGTTATCATTATTATTATTATGGAAGGGTAACAAATTTGTCCATGTCTGTATAACGTAATGATGAATACTTGTTGGATGGACCCCTGTGAACTTTTGCCAGGACTCTAAGACACTAGAATCGCCACTGAGCTCACACTAATCTGCCATTTCTGATCCTTATATATATCATTTTCCTCTCTCATGACTCTCTCTCTTCTTCATACACTTGCTCTCTCAACCAAGTCTGTTATATTCTCCCTTCATCCATTTTCCTCAGTGAGGAAATGAAAGATGATATCTTCTAGAAGCATTGAATAGACTGTTAGTGGACACAGGCTTGTAATTGTTAGTTTTTATTGGCATGTCTGACCTCCTTTGTGGAGTAACTTGCTCACAAGGCAGCTGTTTGACAGGGTTGGTGTTTTATTTAATGAACTATAGTTTCAGGTTTTTACTGTGCTCAGATAAAGTAAAATCATAATTCTTTGAAGCATTTATCTCATTAGAACAGAATACATTTCAGACTGGTTACGACCTGCAACATAAAGTAGAGACCAGCACAGCAGTTAACAACAATGAGAGTTTGCCTTCAGTTCAAAATCTCAGGATACAATCTGGAGAATAAAGTGACAAAACAGTAACAGCCATGAATTTGCCAGCCAGCAGAATTTGAGTTTTAGCTGTGATCGTACAAGCTCCCTCACACATAACTTTTTATGCACAGTTCCTCATGTGTGGATCATCCAGACAGTGAAGCCTCAGGTGTCTTCCACTCTAAGGTCATAGTGTTTGCAGAGGGGCAGAACAGAATCAACCAACAAAAGACTTGCAGTATGAAAATGTCCTGAACAACTTCTTACTTTAATTAATCTCAGCTGACTTGGGCTTTGACTGAACTTGAACTGCCTTTAGTGACTTATAACTTGATCCATGATCTTAAATGCTGATTTGAACTCATGATTTCACATCCTTATCGATGCATTACTCTTTGCAAAGTAGTTGTTGAGGATTGTAGGTATAAAAAGCTAGCATGATGGATGTTTCACATCTTCAGCTCTTATAGTTTTGTCTATTTATTATGTTTATTTTGGACTCCAACAGTGTCAAAGTCATAAGAAATTATTTATTTTTTCAACAATATTTATCAACTTTTTTCTGTCCAGGAAAGAGCAAATATTATCTTACTGATGATGGTTGGACAATAATTGATGGATAATTTATCATTAATCTGTTCTCCATTCTGTCATCATGCTCGATTTTCTGTGTTCACTGGGCTCTGTGTCGACGATGATCATAAAAAGCAGTTGTTTGAGCCGGTGCAGGAAATTGTCCGCTGTGTGTTCTTAATAATTAGCATTTGGTTTCTCAATTTAATGCAAAGGACCCTGATTCTTATTTTGGTTTAATGAGCGCATTTCTAAAGCTAGTGTCTGGTCACATGCAGAGTGTTAGCTGCTACTTCTGCTGTGCTCAAAGCTTATGAGCTTGTTCTGGAAGCTTATAGGCAGAGGTTCAAAACATGGCAAAAAAGAAATGGACAAATATATGTTGAGTTTTCCCGAGTTGGGCACCTTTCAGATTTCCACATTTGACGACTTGTGTGAGTTAATGATTTTGCTGTCCGCTCATGTAGCTAACTAAGCTAGCTTATATCACTACGAAAAAAGACACAACTGCTGCTGAAACTGCTGTGTCAGCAGATGAGTTTGAGCTCCATAAGAGTAATTTTTGTGAGTGCAAAGTAACGACAGGTTACAGTGAGAAAAGAGGTTCTGGTTCGATTCTTGTGGGTCATCAAACCAACCTTCCGAACCAAGTAAGGTTGGTTTGTTTAAATCCGTTCCCCAGCATTAATAAAAGTCTGATAAAATACAGTGGCTTGCAAAAGTATTCGGCCCCCTTGAACTTTTCCACATTTTGTCACATTACAGCCACAAACATGAATCAATTTTATTGGAATTCCAGGTGAAAGACCAATACAAAGTGGTGTACACGTGAGAATTGGAACGAAAATCATACATGATTCCAAACATTTTTTACAAATAAATAACTGCAAAGTGGGTGTGCGTAATTATTCAGCCCCTGAGTCAATACTTTGTAGAACCACCTTTTGCTGCAATTACAGCTGCCAGTCTTTTAGGGTATGTCTCTACCAGCTTTGCACATCTACAGACTGAAATCCTTGCCCATTCTTCTTTGCAAAACAGCTCCAGCTCAGTCAGATTAGATGGACAGCGTTTGTGAACAGCAGTTTTCAGATCTTGCCACAGATTCTCGATTGGATTTAGACACCAGACAGGTCAGGGATAAAGTTATTGAGAAATTTAAAGCAGGCTTAGGCTACAAAAGATTTCCCAAGCCTTGAACATCCCACGGAGCACTGTTCAAGCCATCATTCAGAAATGGAAGGAGTATGGCACAACTGTAAACCTACCAAGACAAGGCCGTCCACCCTAAACTCACAGGCCGAACAAGGAGAGCACTGATCAGAAATGCAGCCAAGAGGCCCATGGTGACTCTGGACGAGCTGCAGAGATCTACAGCTCAGGTGGGGGAATCTGTCCATAGGACAACTATTAGTCGTGCACTGCACAAAGTTGGCCTTTATGGAAGAGTGGCACGAAGAAAGCCATTGTTAACAGAAAACCATAAGAAGTCCCGTTTGCAGTTTGCCACAAGCCATGTGGGGACACAGCAAACATGTGGAAGAAGGTGCTCTGGTCAGATGAGACCAAAATTGAATTTTTCGCCAAAATGCAAAACGCTATGTGTGGCGGAAAACTAACACTGCACATCACTCTGAACACACCATCCCCACTGTCAAATATGGTGGTGGCAGCATCATGCTCTGGGGTGCTTCTCTTCAGCAGGGACAGGGAAGCTGGTCAGAGTTGATGGGAAGATGGATGGAGCCAAATACAGGGCAATCTTGGAAGAAAACCTCTTGGAGTCTGCAAAAGACTTGAGACTGGGGCGGAGGTTCACCTTCCAGCAGGACAACGACCCTAAACATAAAGCCAGGGCTACAATGGAATGGTTTAAAACAAAACCTATCCATGTGTTAGAATGGCCCAGTCAAAGTCCAGATCTAAATCCAATCGAGAATCTGTGGCAAGATCTGAAAACTGCTGTTCACAAACGCTGTCCATCTAATCTGACTGAGCTGGAGCTGTTTTGCAAAGAAGAATGGGCAAGGATTTCAGTCTGTAGATGTGCAAAGCTGGTAGAGACATACCCTAAAAGACTGGCAGCTGTAATTGCAGCAAAAGGTGGTTCTACAAAGTATTGACTCAGGGGGCTGAATAATTACGCACACCCCACTTTGCAGTTATTTATTTGTAAAAAATGTTTGGAATCATGTATGATTTTCGTTCCACTTCTCACGTGTACACCACTTTGTATTGGTCTTTCACGTGGAGTTCCAATAAAATTGATTCATGTTTGTGGCTGTAATGTGACAAAATGTGGAAAAGTTCAAGGGGGCCGAATACTTTTGCAAGCCACTGTAGATGCCTGTATGTCAGTCGCTCTGAATGTACAACAGAAGGAATATATAATAGGTCCTCTTTTTTAGTAACTCAGATGGGCTAAAAAAAAAAATAGAAAAGTCTAGGATCACATTGAGGAGTTCTTTGTTGTTGTCTTGTTTGGCATCTTTTTAATGCAAGAAAACATTTTTTTTTCTTAGGCTGTAAGAGCCCTTTAAAAGAGAGAGCTGAAGATGGAAAGTGTTATTTCACACAATCTGGTCTTTTTCTTTTTTAAATTAAGGGACAGAATTAGTGAAGCCTTATGACCCCAGGCAACAATGAGAAATGAATGATGGATAGAAGAATGATAGATGGACTAGCACTAAACACAAGGGATAAGAAATAATGAATTCATAATCAATATAATTTTGTCCTGCAGTTGTAGCAAGCAGAATTATGGTCTGAATGCTTTGTTGTGCCAAACACATTTGCTTTCCAAAGAGGACTCTTTGTAGGCTCCTCTTGTTAATGTTTTTGTTTTACTTATTTTATTTATTTTTTTTTATAACATTTTATTATTCACATTATTGTTCTGTGGATGTTATGCTGGAGCAGACAGGGGTTAAAGGCCAGATTGGCAAAATATATGAGAATGGCCAGTTGGGTCCGTGGGGAGGGGAGAGATGCAACACCAACCAGAGACTGTTGGTAAGTATTGCTCATCAATACCTGCCTACCTGTCTCTGGGTAGTGCTCCTGGCCCCCAAGGTCCTATATTTATGGTAATGTGTCATGTGATGTAATGACTATGGTTTAATTAAAAAAAAAAGAAAACAAAGGGAGAAACCGATGGCCACACAGCACCTGCAGCAAAGCCTCTTCCACCTTTGTATTGTGCTACATTTATGTTCATTAACCTTTGTGAACTGATCTTTGCAGACAAATTGTTTATTCAGCAGAACTGAGTTTCATGTTAACTACGTTTCTGTTCTAGTGTTAGATTTTTTAAATTAGATGTCCTCTTCTGTATGTGTGACTGGATGTGGATCAGTGGGTCCCACCGTGTCCAGGAGGCCCAGGTTTAGTGACTTCCTGTCCACCATCACATTAGCTGAGTAGTTGTCCAATCTGTGTAGAGATTGGACATCAGAAAGAAAATCTTTCATTTCACAAATCAGTCACTTTATTAGTAAATGTAAGCGACACACCATCACACCAAGGTAGGGACCAATTAGGAGACATCAGCCATTTGACAGGAGATGCTCTGTATCACAAAACATGGGAAAGTTTATCTGGGCATCCTGAAATAACTAAGGATCACACAAACAACAAACTGACAATTAAAAACAGACAACATCAGTTCTACATGTAAGTGATTTTGCTGTCTTTGTTAGACATTTATAAACAGTTCTAGAAAAAGTGTCTCGTAGAAGATTTTGCTATTTATGCAGCAGTGACCCCGTGTGCTCACACAGAAAAACAGCTTCATTTCTTGCCTTCTTTCCCCCCATGATGCACACAGTTTAAGAGCAGAAATATACCAATCTAAAAATTGTTAGCTGATAATAGATATGATGATGCTTATGTAACGATTTTTAGTCGACTTCCTCCTGGTCTTTTTGGTGCACAATTTAAAAGTCATTTTGTTTTATAAATACATAATGCAATTTGTTTTCAATCAGAGGCAATACTTAACTCTTATTTATAGTAAAGTGGAAGTACTGCGTTGCATGACAATAAAGTATATACAAATTATCCTCAAAGGACTCAAGCAAATGTTGTGTTGTATTGCAGCATTGTCAGGAGCTTAGGGGCACAGCAACATCAGTGTCACAGGAATTCGGGGTGGTTCTCATTTACCTTATTTCCTTCACTGTCTATTACATCTGTCTTCTGTATAACATTCATCCAGGTGTCCCCATAGTGTACCTCTACAGAGAGGTACACTCTGCCAGATCACCTTTGCTAAAGATGCTTTTTCATACAAATCTAAACATCTTTTGAGGACGTCCCATCAGTCTGATCTGCAGTGAAAACATCAGCCCAGGCTGAAACCAGTAGTGGAGGCCTCTGAAATAAACTTGGAAACTCTTGATAACTTTGCTCTTAAAACAAAAAACAAAGATTCAATGGCAAACAAGCATAGCTGTCCAGAAACAGGAAAACACTACATAGCACTCTCCTCTCACTTCCAGTACTCACACTATTCTGTATTGCACTCTTCCACTCTGCCTGCGTATTGCATTTATTTATTTTCTTTCTATTTCTCATTTCATTTCTGTTCAAATACAATACTATTGTATGTTAGATTTGTATTGTTTATTGCCATTTATGCTTAGAAATATTTACTCATATATGCTTAGAAGTATATAATTGATTGTGTAGTGATAGGAGGTTTGATCCTTAATAGTCTGTAACAGCTCTGTGTGGCATGAAGAGGGGAGTGTGTTCACTCCTCTTCAGAGTGTTCTGGCATAGATCACACACCTCCTAGGAGAGGTCGTATCTTCTCTTGCTGATATATAGTATAACAAACACACGTATATCTGTTTGAGTCTAAGAGCCTTTTGTTTAGATGGACCGCTAGACTCCTGGCACCAGCTTTGGGGAGTCACACACACACACACACACACACACACACACACACACACACACACACAGAGGGTATTCTTTGTTCACATGCATACCTATATAAGATGTCATATGTTAATGAACCTATGCATATTCATGTAACCACAATAAAAGGAGTGCTATGGGGAACCTGGCTGAGAGTCTGACGGAGGTCAAGTGGGTGGAGCGACACTTGGCTCCAGGCAGGCCTCCCTCATGCATGAGTACTACAAAGAACTTTGCCTACTTGTGTCTTGTTTTTGCTGTGTAGCAAATTGTCCTGAACGTTCCAGCGAATAGGTTTATGCTACAAACCTATCATTGTACTTACTCTAGTCTATTGTTTTTCTATATCTCCTATAAAAAGGCTTGTCCACAGTAGATCTGTGTGGCACACAGTATGAAATATTTCTGAATTCCAGAAAACATTTCAGCCAAATACTTATGAGAGAAGTTAGTAATCTGTGCATAACAGAGTCAGTGGCCTCCAGTATTAAGCAGAACCAAGTGTCCTTTTTCTAAAGGGACAAGAGAGCACTCTATCATGACAGGATGACAAGACATTAGAAACAGTCCTGACCAGCAGTAGCTGTAATCTAGTGTAAAAATCCACAGCCTGCCGTTTACAGGATTTATCATCACAAGACCATAAGACAGACAAATGTGTTTGACCTCACAGTTCCAACTGTGAGGTCAAACACAGTGTTAGAGATTTATGGGAGCATAAATCTCTAACACTGACAAACCTAGATGCATCCAAAGCTCATTTAGCCCATTCTTCCAAATAAGAAACATCAGCAGTAACTTTTTGTAAAACCAGCTTGTGAGGGTAAGCACCCCGCTTGGGCTCTAGGGCCGCCACAAAAGATTATTTTGATAGTTGACTAGTCACCGATTGTTTTTGTGATTAGTTGACTAATCATATCATGTATCCATTGGACGTAAAATGTACAGCTTATTGCACCAGCATGCATCTGCTCTTATATAACTATTAGCTTACAGCTTGAAGTGTTTAAGGTATGTGCTAACCAAAAATTAAGATAAGATGATGATGAAATTTGCAGATTGTCTCGGTGGAGTTTAATAAACTCAGCCGTCTCCTCCTTGCTATTTAAAATATAACAGGACACTGGAATAAATTCTCGACCATCTCACACTTCTGTTTAATCAGTGTTTGACGTTTATTCAGCTGTGTGAAAACTGTAACTTTAATCTCAGCCAAACCGATTTACTCAGGAACAAACAAAGCACTGAAAAAAGCCAAACAATAACATTTTTAAGTTATCTAAGTGACTTATATATAGGGTGACCACATTTTGATTTCCAAAAAAAGAGGACACTTGGCCCAGCCATGAAGAACTTTAATAATACTGTTTGCTTAAAGTAAACTTTAACATATTTAAATGATGCCTTCTCTGTGCGGTTAATGAATGGTGAAATAAAACATTTCATACAGGTTTTTACAAGTCAAGTGCAAAAACTGCTGCATGAGAAAAACATGACGCTGGATGCATCCATGCAGCACTGCAGAGCCGCGGAGCTGTCACGCAAAAACAGCAAAGCCATTTTGGGAGCTGCAGTGGAGGAGGTGCATGCTGTGCGTGGAGCTGCGTGCCAGAAACAGATCAGCGATGCAGTGGACTGTAAGTTTTGTGGTAGAACACATGAAAAAAAGAAAGGAAAGTGTCCAGCATACAGGAAGAAATGTAAAAGTGAAGCGATGAAATTCATAAAAGTGCACTATGAAAACATCTTGAAACTGGACAGCATCGTTACTTCAGAGCACCCAACAGCTAATGAGTGGAACATGGATCAGATTAAAGCGGAGTATGCCGATGTCTTCACAGGGGATGGCTGTTTGGAGGAGAGAGTTAAGGGTCGAGGTGGATGAAACTGTGAAACCAGTGCAGTTACCAAAACGGCGTGTCCCTATTGCAATGATAAAGCCGTTAAAGGAGCTTCAGCATAGAGGGATTATGCTTTTGGAACACAACCATCCCATAGTGGGATGGTTGTGTTCCACCACAACTCTGCTTTTGGTTGTGGTCCAAAAGCAGAGTGGGGACTTAAGGGTGTGCATTGATCCAAAACCCTTAAAGAAAGCCCTCCAACGGAGCCACTTCCCATTGCCCAACATTGAGGACATTTTGCCTGATCTGTCAAAGGCTAAAGTGTTCTCGGTCTGAGACGTGAAGAGTGGATTCTGGCACGTGAAACTGGAGGAGTCCAGCTACCTGACAACATTTTCGACTCTGTTTGGACGCTACAGATGGCTGAGGAAGTGTTCCAGAGAAAGCTCACACAAGCTTGGCTGGACTGGCAGGGATCTACATCATTGCAGATGATGTGCTGATCACTGGTCAGGGGACTCAGATGCTGAAGCAGTGCGTGACCATGACGAGAAGTTGAGACAGTTTTTGACTCGTTGCAGGCAGAAAACATTAAACGCAGACATGTTTAAACTTAAAGAGAAGGAGACTACGTACATTGGGCATCAGCTGACATGCAACGGTCTGAAAATAGACCCAGAGAAGATTAGGGCTATAGAGCAAATGCCCAGACCTACAGGCGTGAAGGCAGTACAGAGACTGTTAGGTATGGTGAACTACTTAGCAAAGTTTTGCCCACATCTGTCTGACCACTGTGACGTACTTAGACAACTGACACACAAAGAACTGGACGACTCGACATGATGACGCATTCCAGAGACTGAAAGAGACTATAGCAGAGGCTCCAGTCCTGAAATACTACTGCCCAGAGGAAGAGCTGACAGTACAATGTGACGCTTCTACCAAAGGGTTAGGTGCAGCGCTCATCCAGAAGGGTAAGCCTGTGGCTTTTGCAAGTAGAGCACTTACACGTACAGAGCAAGGTTATGCCCAGATCCAAAAAGAGCTTTTGGCTATAGTTTTCAGTATGGATAAGTTTCAATTCAATTCAATTCAATTTTATTTATATAGCGCCAAATCACAACAAAAGTCGCCTCAAGGCGCTTTTTATATTGTACAGTAGATAGCACAATAATAAATACAGAGAAAAACCCAACAATCATATGACCCCTATGAGCAAGCACTTTGGTGACAGTGGGAAGGAAAAACTCCCTTTTAACAGGAAGAAACCTCCGGCAGAACCAGGCTCAGGGAGGGGCGGGGCCATCTGCTGCGACCGGTTGGGGTGAGAGAAGGAAAACAGGATAAAGACATGCTGTGGAAGAGAGACAGAGATTAATAACAGATATGATTCGATGCAGAGAGGTCTATTAACACATAGTGAGTGAGAAAGGTGACTGGAAAGGAAAAACTCAATGCATCATGGGAATCCCCGGCAGCCTACGTCTATTGCAGCATAACTAAGGGAGGATTCAGGGTCACCTGGTCCAGCCCTAACTATATGCTTTAGCAAAAAGGAAAAGGAGAGAAAATCAAAACCTCAGCAGTAGGGATGGGTATCGAAAACCGGTTCTTGTTGAGAACCGGTTCCCACTGTTTCAATTCCTTGGAATCGTTTGCCATTTTTGCAAACGATTCCCTTATCGATTCCAGTCGCCCCGAATGACGTCACCACGTTGCGGCGCGTCGGAGCGTACCTGGCAGGAAACACGGCGCCTAAGCGGCTCAAACGCTCAAAAGTTCGGTTATACTTTACGAGAACGGATGACAACAGGGCAACTTGCAATACTTGCAAAGTAGATATTTCATTTAAGGGAGGAAACACTACGAATATGCAAAAGCATTTGCTCACAAAACACGTGATGACCTTAAATGAATGTCGTGTTTTTAATTCCGCTCCGGACTCGTGAATGTCAACCCAGCAGCAGCGGTAACGCTTTGCACGTCCTCTCCGTTAATGCGGCAGGTAAATAATCAACTAACAGTGCATACTATGTTAGCGCGATCTGCCTTATTACAAAACCTGCCATTACTGTGCATTTAGGTGACCATGATGAGAGAGACAGACAGAGTCTGGCTGGCGCTCGCTGGCAGTTGTCGCTGCAGTCCACCGGTAGTGTCTCTTTTCAGGCCTGAATGTCACCGAGCAGTGACTAGTTTGTGGTCAAAACCTTGCAGCCATTTGCCACAGCAGATGGTAAGTGAATGTGTTTAATTGTAGGCAGGGACATTACTGAATATTCTTGTGTAATTGCTACAGAATAATTTATGTTATACTTTGTTATTGCTACAGAAGAATATTTATTTTATTATTTTACATTTACAATTTTCCCCGGGGACCCTGTGACACCCCATTGAAGAGCCATAGGCTGGATCTCTTAAGATCTCACTGTTGGGTTTATAAGGCCATGTTACTCCTAAATTTCTATCTTGTTCAAAGAGAAGATATAAAACAAAATTCTAAGCTAATCGACCTTGGTGTTCTCCTTTTTAAAAATAAGAATCGATAAGAGAATCGATAAAGAATCAAATCGTTAAACAGAATTGAAAATGGAATCGGAATCGTTAAAATCTTATCAATACCCATCCCTACTCAGCAGCGGTTTTATGCACCAAGGTCATATTTCGTATCATCAGTACACATATGGTCGTAAAGTGGTAGTACACAGTGATCACGAACCCTTAGAGGCCATTGTAAGAAAACCGCTGTTGAGTGATATAAAGCGCCTTGAGGCGATTTTTGTTGTGATTTGGCGCTATATAAATAACCGGTTGCAAAGGATGCTTATGCGGATTCAGAAATATGACTTAGATGTGGTGTATGTGCCAGGCAAAGACATGTTATTAGCAGACACGTTGAGTAGAGCATATCCTCCAGAGTGTCCACCACAGGACTCCATAGAGGAGGAAATAGAGAGCATTAACATGGTCACCTATGCACCCATCTCACCTGACAGACTAAACAGGATAAGGAATGCTACACGAGAGGACAAAGCACTACAGATCCACAGAGGTTGGCCGACTGACAAAAAAGACACTGATAGTGACATCAGACCATACTTTTCAACTGAGTAGTCAGGATGGACTTGTGTTTAGAGGTGAGCGTGTTGTTGTCCCGAATACCATGAGACAGGAGACCATAGCTAGACTACACTCGACACACCTAGGTGTAGAAGGTTGTCTAAGGAGAGGCAGAGAGTGTGTGTATTGGCCAGGTATGAAGGAACAAATTAAGACTCATGTGACTAAGTGTGACATCTGCAGGTCAGATTGTAAGGTCAACAAATTGTAAGTACCTATCCAGTAGTAGCACCCAGATTTTCAGTGTAATGGTGTTTTGCATTGCACTGCTGTTTTGATGCAGCTTTCTGTCTTAAATTATTTTGGAAGTGATAGCAGAGACATACATTTTAATTTTTTCAGAAATCTCTCAGTCAGAGCATGGTATATCATGTTTAGGTGTAAACTAGCGAGCTAACTTCCTGCTAACTTCACAAGGCTCCTGACTACTGTAGCCGCAATGCTCTGACAATCCATCAAGCGGTGCGGCTTCGTAGCTCACCAAAGTCGAACTAAGACATTTTTTTGACAGATTTTTGAGTGCCATGTACCACATAAAATCGGTTCGAGGTGAGTAAGCACAACCAGAAATCATACATAAGGCGCACTGATTTATAAGGCGCACTGTCGATTTTTCAGAAAATTAAAGAATTTTAAGTGCGCCTTATAGTCCGAAAAATACGGTACTCGTATGACTATGCATGTGACCAATTAAGAATCCTGACTCTTCATCCTTTTCGAGCTTCTCGAGTGATGTTGCTATCACTTGGTATGGCTGTATCTCTCACTTCTTCCTCTGCTTGTCCACCACTGCTATATTTGGTGGGTTAGCCATTACCAGTTTTTCCATCTGCATCTGGAAGTCCCACAGTATCTTAGCTAAGTGATTATAAAAATCAGGACTCCTCAAGATTTGTTAGAACAGATTTAACAAGACTTTAAAAGTTGTGAAAGCGCTTGCTCATAGGGGGTCAATCACAGCAAAACACTGGCAGCAAAACAAACCAAAATAAAAGCAAAATAAAAAGAGCTGTTTCTGTTGTACAGTTCAATGTCTATAATGTCTATAGACAATGTCTATAATCTCCACAGTGTATTTGATTTTTAAAGAACCAAGAGGGAATTTAGTCCTGTCCTCTTTGGGGCTGATCTAGGACTAGGATTCGGGCATTTGGTGCCATCAGGGTCGACACTCTCTCAGTTACCTGCAGGCACAAAAAGATTATTAAATGAAAAATAAATTAACTGCATCATACATACAATCAAATGAAGGACTGTGCATTATGATGCAGGACTGCAGAGTCCTGCGAAAAAAACTATGGAAGAAGTAATGGTGAACTAACTTTCCTGTTAATTAATACTGACAACCAGGTTCTACTAATCAAATGCACTTGATTTACTGGTCAGTAGGAAGTGTGAGCGCCTCTATGAAAGTAGATGTTTTGGTCATTTGTGTTAGCGCAGACTTGTATGACACCAATTTTCTCAAGAGTGGGCTTCCCACCAACTTCCCCACAAGATCAGACCATGTAACACTCAGAAAAGCAAGCGGACAGCATTGCAAAAATCTGTCGAGGTCGAACATGATAAAAGTGTTGTGCCCATCAAATGCTTAGCTGAACTCAAGGGCAAGGGAACAAACTTTTTAAGGTCAAGTATAGAGGCATACAACCAGAGCTAGCATTCATTACGCCCATACAGTTTATTATACAGCTACTGTCATACTGATATGCATATATAATCAAATGATGACACACTCATGTTTGTTGATGTTCTCAGCTTTTGTCAAAATTTGGATAGAAATGTGTCTCCAGGTGTTTTTAAAAGTCAAAGGTTAGTTAAAGGTAAATCAGAGCTGTAGTCATTGTAATTATTAATCACTTTAATTTCTCTCTCTCTCTCTGTCTGTCTCATGTGTATTTTCTTGGAGTTTTGTATTCATAGTTTACGATGGTTTTATGTAATTGAAAGTTGTAAATGTTGTTTGTGCATTGTGACTGTAAAAACACAACAAGGGGCAAAGTTGGAGAATTAATGATCGCTATGAGCTCGTAGTTCAGCATGCTACTTAAAGGCTCAGTAATGGAACTATGTTTAACTGTACTGTCCCTTTTAAATAAATTTAAAAAAAAGAAAAATGTAAATCACAGTTGGAGACTCAGGCTACGTCCACACGTACCCGGGTATTTTTGAAAACGCAGATTTTTCTATGCGTTTCCACCTTTCGTCCACACGTAAATGGCATTTTCGGTCACTGAAAACGGAGATTTTTAAAAACGCTTGCCAGGGTGGATATTTTCGGGGACTTAGACAAAATACTGTTACTGTTAATTCTACTCTCTGCAGTGTTTAAATGCTTACATATACACACACAGTTACTGTCCCTCCACACATAGGACTCTGTTCTGCTTCTATGCCCCATCTTTGTTTACTATTTCCCACCGAGGCTTCTAGACTTCTGATTGGCCAACATTTATACACGGTTAGGAATATATCGCCACCTGTTGCTTTGGCATGTTCCTAGCAGTGATTTCCTTCATTTTTCGTTTACGTGTGGACGGGATTATTTTTTTAAATGAAAACGGAAAATCTACGTTTTCAAAAATACCCGTGGACGTGTGGGCGTAGCCTCAGAACATCTGAAACTGATCAGCTTTAGTGGTTAAACAGTTTACCCCTCGTCAATGTTCCGTCTAATTTTTCATGTGTCTGAGCGAACACACAAACTTCCTGAGCAGTCCCTTGGACCACTGTGAGCAACATCAGACGTGTACACTGTGGTCACGCCAGCATCTAATCCATCCAAGTTACATGGTTTATTAAAATAATCAAATTATAGTATTTATGTTAGACTACTTTTAATTAACTGCTTTAGCCCACTTACAATGAAAATTAAAAAAAAAAAAATCTTGTTCATGACCTGTGTAGTATGTTAACACTATTGGAAGTAAAAAATAACTTGAACTCCAATTTTGAAAACACAACTTTCTATTTTTTTTTTTTTATATATAAAGCCCTGACTTGTATTATGAGTATGAGTTTGTGGTCTGGGAGAGAGTCCTGTAACTCTCTGTCTGCAAAATACAGTATATAATTACCAATGTTGGGCAATTAATTATATAGTTACTTCTTCAAAAAAGTAAATGAGTTACGCAAACAACAAGGTTTTTTTGCAGCTCTTTACCCAAAAATACAGCCATTTTATTTTAAATAAACATTTCAAACTATTTACAGAACAATCAGGTGTACTGCATGAAATTTGATGCCACACAAATTATTTGTGCCACTCCAAAAAATAATTTCTGTCCACAATGAGATAAAGGAGAACATCACAAGCCTGATACCTGCAGGCCTGATAACAGGAGATGTATCACTCCTGTAACACCTGTAACATTCAGCAGTAGGGTTGCAAAGGGGCGGAAAATTTCCGGTAAAATTCCGAAAAGTTTCCGGTAAATTTCCATGGTAAGTTAAGCTTGGGAATTTTGGAAATATTCCATATTGGAAACTTTCCATGGAAATAATGGGAATTATGGAAATTAATGGGAATTTAGGAGAACTAACTGGGAATATATTATTTCCAAGCATAAATATAAACAGAAATCATAAGAAAACCTCCATGCAAAATGTTTTCAACAGATATTTCAACGGATTTATTTGTAAGTACAGTAGAATAGAACACGTTTCAATAACTTGTTTCATGGATGAATAAAAACAGAAATGTTGATTTCAATATTACCATCCCCTAACCCCGCTCATTCGAAAATGCCCCCTGTCCAAAAATCTCCACAAAGTCCCATTCAAAAGGTTAAACTTATCCTTCAAAACGTCCCATTAAACATGCAAATCTTCCTTCAAGCAATCCTCTTTTCTCATTTTTGCTCAGTCAATAGACTCTTCCTGGACCTCATCATCATCCAACAACATGTCCAATTCCTCAGCATCCAACTCTGAGTCTTCCTCTTCAGTGTCACTTTCCAGCCTTGTTGAGGATGGCTCTGTGTCAGGCTCAAAGAGCCGTAGGTTTGCCCGAATGCCGACCAGCTTTTCCACTCTCACATTTGTGAGTCTGTTGCGAACCTTTGTGTAGGTGTTCGCAAACAGTGACCAGTTGCGCTCGGAGGCGGCTGATGATGGTGGGATTTGGAGGAGGATGGAGGCTACAGGTGCAAGGGCCTCAGATTCACATAGTCCCTTCCACCAGGTGGCTACAGATATGTGCTGGCATGACTGCCATATTCCATCCCCTTTCCAAAGGCCTTGCTTTGTTCGATACTTTGCCAAACTGCCTAGAACTTTGCCTTTATCGAGACCCAGGTGGTCAGACATGGCTGTAATGACCGCATAGGCACTGTTGATCTCTTCCCCAGAAAGTATGCCCTTGTCATAATATTTGGGGTCCAGCATGTATGCTGCTGCATGCACTGGCTTCATGCAGAACTCCCTCCGCTGTTCCAATGACTTGACCACAGCCGTTTCCTGCTCAGGAATTCCAGATGTGGCGAGCAGCTGCTGGAAAGAGTAGAAATGCTCCTGGCATCACACCACTTTCTGTTTACCATGAAGCACACTCCTCCACCTTTTGTTTTGTTCGACTCTGCCGTTCTGTCCGCGCGGAGCACAAAGAATGAATCCGACGGAGTTACGGCCTGGTCCGCACGGTGGGGTCAGCCATGTCTCCGTGAAGCACAGAATGTTGCAGTCCCTCATGTCACGTTGGAAGGTGACTCTTGCTCTTAGGTCATCGAGTTTGTTCTCCATGGATTGTACGTTGGCCAGTAGGATACTGGGCAGTGGTGCGCGATGCGCCTGCTGTCTCAGTCTGTTCCTAATGCCAGCGCGCTTCCCCGGTGCTTCTTTGTTCTTCGCCGCCGGATGAGCGGCCCGTCCTTTGTTGTTCTCCGCGCGCGTAGAATCTCTGGCGCCAGGATGGGTCAGATTTAAAAGTGTCCAAGATAAGATGTGCAACCTTGTCACCGATGTTTACAAGTGATCTGCCGTCGTATACTATAAGACTAGAGGATTTTGGAATGTAAACCAGTGCAAAAAATAAATAAAAAACAAGAAAAGTGGATAGTCGGAGTTGGCCTGTGTGTCTGTTTTCCTTTGTGTCTACACATAGCACGTGTCTACACTCTTGTAGAACACAGGCTGAGAAGTGGTGATTATGTAGTTAATAATTCCTTGTCCCCTGATATTGGACCATCCATCAGAGATGACTGAAATACAGTCAGCTTGGTCAATGGTCTGTTTCACCTTTGCTTGAACTCGACTGAAGTCTTCATCCAGTAGATGAGTAGACAATGCATGTCTGGTTGGGGGAATGTATGCTGGTCGGAGAACATTCAAAAATCTCTTCCAGTACACATTGGATGTCAGCATCAGGGGTGAGCCGGTTGCATAGATTGCACGAGCAAAACACTCATCTGCGTTTTTCTGGCTAGTGTCATCCATAAAATCAAAGAATCCTCTGATGCCAGAGGGACCAGGAGCTGATGAGTGGGTATCTGACTCTGATACAGCTGAAACAGATTCATTTTCCCCTTGAGTGGAACTCCTGGCTGCTGCATGTGTTGGGCCTTGAGGAATTTTTTTGCACTTTGCAATGTGCTGTTGCATTTTTGTGGAATTCTTCTCGTATGTCTTATCACAATACTTACACATATATACAGATTTCCCTTGTACATTAGCTGGTGTAAAATGTCTCCACACATCAGATAGCGCATGTGGCATTTTTCTGTAAAATAAAACAAGAGCTTGTAAAAATGCTAATTCAATGCAAGAGATCGTAATAATACAATTGCAATATGATAATAAACAGATATAAATTGTAAGGCTAGCTAAACAACTGGAATGTAGTGATAGGATTTCCGGCTCTTTTGAGAGAACCGGCTCTTTTGGTTCGGCTCACTAAAAAGAGCCGGCTCTTTCGGCTCCGAACCGGCTCTTCAGGTTGTTTTGTTGCTTAAATTAATTTATTATTAACATTAATATAAAATTATGCACAAAATTAATTACTAATGTAAAAAAGTGGTTTATTTATATATGTTTATATATAAATATATGCGGTGGCCCCTAGAGACAAAGCACGTACAAACTCCAAAACACATTTCTAGCATGAACTGAACTTCCAAAACAGAGCTACCTAGATCACTTAAATTACACAATTGAAAGCATGTGTGTATGGTTTGTGTATTTATACACAACATATTTATATATATTCAAATAATTTAAAAAAAATAAATGTTGTTTTACCTGTTACTACCACACACCAAATCCGGTCATTGGTACTTGCTGGCTTGTGTAGCCACTATGTAATAAAAGCTCAACACTGCGCCCTAGCATCCTGGAGCACTTCTGTTGTCTTTTGTATGTGTTTTGAGTTTTTATGTGCTTCTGAGTTTTTACGTGTTTTGGAGTTTGTATGTGCGTCAGAGTTCGTACGTGTTTTGAAGTTTGTATGTGCTTCAGAGTTTGTACGTGCTTCGGAGTTTTTACGTGTTTTGGAGTTTTTACGTGTTTCGCAGTTTGTATGTGCTTCAGAGTTCGTATGTGTTTTGAAGTTTGTATGTGCTTCAGAGTTTGTACGTGCTATGGAGTTTGTACGTGCTTCGGAGTTTGTACATGCTTCAGAGTTTGTACGTGCTTCGGAGTTTTTACGTGCTTCGGAGTTTTTACGTGCATTGGAGTTTTTACGTGTTTCGGAGTTTGTACGTGCTTCAGAGTTCGTATGTGTTTTGAAGTTTGAACGTGCTTTGTCTGTAGGGCCACCGTAAATATACTTTTATTTATTCCACATAAAATGTAATAAATAAATCATGTAATACAAAAACCAACTATTCACATTTCAACTTATAGCTATTTAAATTTTCAGCTTTTTACTTTGTGCAACAACACGAAACACTGCAAACCACAACACAATTAAATATAAATTAAAATATGAAAACAAAAAGAAGATGCATATTGTCTTTTATATGGACCTGCATGAATAAACTTTCTGAATCCTTTATCATGTGCAACTGAAAATAGTTGTGGATGATTACTATACTTTTCTAATGTGAAGTTGTTGTCCCTGGCTCTCTTTCTCTGTCTCTCCCTCCTGTTCTGTTCCTGTGCTGCTGAGTGTAACTACGGCCCCTCCGCAAGCATGTGCTCTGTACATGTGATTAACGAATGGCATGGATATTCAAGTGTAATTGAATTGCATTTGTTTGTTTTTGTCAATATTATGCTAAAATATACTTTGCTCAACTATATTTAAGTTCCCTAAGAAGAGCCAACCTTCAATTTTGAAAATTCCCAGTTTATTCCCATAAATTCCGTTTATTCCCATGGAAAGTTTCCATCTTTGAAAATTCCGGAATTTTGCAACCCTATTCAGCAGTCGAATCATTGTTCTGACGCACACAAGAAAACTATTGACTACACTACACACTAACTACACAAGATTTGCGCTAAGCGTCGCAAATCTCTCACATCCCAAAACACCGCCATCCTCCTAAAACTTCCCCTTTCCTAAACAACTGTTGCCATATAATTTTTTGATTGGTCGACATGGTACATTTATCCACCAATAGGAAAGGGTGGGGTTTTTGGTTTTATCTTTGCTCACAGGCGGAGTGTGCTTTTGACCGTTTTCCTTATAAAACGTCGTTTTCACTGTTTCTTCCCGCAGTAAATATAAACAACGATAGTAACCTTGCATATATTTTTAACATAACTGTGTTTTTCCTGTTTGCAACGCAGATTTTCTGTGCGCAGAGACTGTACCAGCAGTGCGCAATTGCGCACGCGCGCAGCTTAGAGGGAACATTGCCCTTCATCTTGTTGCAGCCAAAACCTTTGTGCCAAACACGTAGGGTAGGCCGACCAAAAAGAAACGGGCAACTCTGCAGTGGAAAGTAAGGGCACAGCTGCCAGCAGCGTTAAACCCAAAAAATAATTTTTGTTGTTGTTTTTTTTCCCCAATGTTCAAATTGTTATTATTAGTGATGTGTCAGTCGCAAACGAAATGGTTCTTAGAGCCGGATCTTTGACGTGGATGACGCGAGCCGTGGGTTTTTTTTTCTTTCTCTCACCCTCTCTCTCTCGCACTTTCTTTCCGCTTCACTCAGCATACGAGCCTTGTGCTTTGCGCTGGGAAGAGTGGGGAGGGGCGGTAGTTACACTCGCAGTAGCACAGGAACAGAGCGGGAGGGAGAGACAAAGAAAGAGAGCGAGGGACAACAACGTCACATTAGAAAGGTGTAGTAATCAGACACAACTATTTTCAGTTGCGGATGATAAAGGATTCAGAAAGTTCATTCATGCAGGCCCATATGACAGAGAATGTGCATGTTCTTTTTGTTTTCATATTTTAATTTATATTTAATTGTGTTGTGGTTTGCAGTGTTTTATGTTGTTCCACTTTAAATTTGTTTAAAAGGAAAAAGCTGAAAATTTAAATAGTTAAAAGTTGAAATGTGAATAGTTGGTTTTTGTATTATATTGTGGCGTGTTGGGGGAGCAGCTAGTTCTCTCCCATCATGCCTTGGGACATGTGCTGCTGTTTAGATGTTCTTTTTTTATTGTTTATGGTTACGTTACTTTTAACTGTTATCTTGAATGTTGTGTTTACGCTGTAGTGCAGAGTCACTGACAGTTGTTGTTTTGTAGAGAGAGTGCTGTACAATTAGTGACTTCTGTTGTGCTGTTGTTGACCCTTGAGGCACATTGTAGCACCAGCAAGTGTTTTAATAAAAAGCTCTCCCTACCAGCTTGGTGTTGAACAACAAGCTCAATCTCTCTGTGAGCTTCTTTGTTAAGATTTCTCTGCATGCCACAATTTGATTTATTTATTACATTTTATGTGGAATGAATAAATGAAAGTATATTTACAGCGGCCCCTAGAGACAAAGCACGTACAAACTCCAAAACACGCACAAAAGTCAACAGAAGCGCTCCAGGATGCGAGGCGCAGTGTTGAGCTTTTGTTACCTAGTGGCTACACAAGCCAGGTAGTGTGGTTGTAACAGGTAAATGAACTTTTTTTTTTAATTATTTGAATATATATGAGGGTTTGTGTATAAATACACAAGCAATACACATATGCTTTCAATTGTGTAATTTAAGTGGTCTAGGTAGCTCTGTTTTGGAAGTTCAGTTAACACTAGAAATGTGTTTTGGAGTTTGTATGTGATTTTTGGAGTTTGTACGTGCTTTGTCTCTAGGGGCCACCGCATATAATTATATATAAACATATATAAATAAAACCACTTTTTTTTTTACATTAGTAATTCCTTTTGTGCATAATTTTATATTATTGTTAATAATAAATTAATTAAAGCAACAAAACAACGTGAAGAGCCGGTTCGGAGCCGAAAGAGCCGGCTCTTTTTAGTGAGCTGAGTTATTATTTATTTTATCTTAATGTTATTGTTTTTGTTATTGTTAATCAGTTCATTTTTCAAACGTTCAAATTGTTAATATTTTTTTCTATTGATGTTGTTGCTGTTGTTATTGTTAATAAATTAAAATTTAAAGTGAAATTAAAAGACAAAGTGAATGTGACTTACTTAAACCAGTTACTATATTTCTGTCATGATCTGTGTCCAAGCAGGTAGGAAAGGAGCCAAAATGCACACTCAAACACGTAGACGAAACTTTAACTCAAAAATGCAGCTTTATTGCTGGACATTGGAAAAAGCTAAACTTGAACATACAAAATAAACTTGGCAGGCAGAACACACAGATGGGTGTAAGGGAGATCGAGACAACCAGCACCGGAAGACAGACACATCAAAACAGCAAAATGCCAAACAGTGCTAAATTTTCCTTTAACTTGATGTGTAAAACAGATCAAGAAAATACACAAACGGTCAGCTGGAAGATTAGGAAAGATTTGGCCAACGGTCTCAAAATCGTTTTTTTTTTACATGCTTTTTGTTAAACATTTGCATTTTAGTTATTGGAGTTATTTCTTAAGCACTGGTCAAAGTGTTTGTGTGTTTATTGATTTCTTTTAAGTAATTGTGTATTTTGTGGTTTCATATTTTTACAAATATTTTTATTTATTTTATTTTGTATTCTTTTATTTTGTTTAAAGGTTTATATTAGGTTAATTTTCTTTCTTTTTTAAAAAATTTATGTGTGCTGTTTGCATTTTGTTCATTCCTAACTTGGGAGTCTACACAACAGCCAAAATACTGTCTTTAGTTATTAACATTTAAAATGATGAAGGCACTTGAAAAGTCACACAAAATTAGCTGCCTTCCCAGAAAAACACCAAAACAGAAGTACTTAAGGTTTGCATAAAACGCTGTTTACTTTTTGTCTCCCAGGCTTCTAGACTTCTGATTGGCCAACATCTCTACATGGTTAGGCATGTTCTTGACAGCGTTTGATTGTGTTTTTGGCCTTTACATGTGGACAAAGATATTTTTTCAAAACTGCACGTGCAGACGGGATTTTATTTTTAAAAACAGAAAATCTCTGATTTCAAAAACACCCGTGTACGTGTGGGCCTGAGTCACTCCAATGATAAAAAATGCTAAACTTTAATAAAAGCATGTAAAAACAACACACAGCGCAGGGTGTAATCATTAGCTGAATTTGTACAAAAGGAGACCGCTGGTCAAATCATTCCTGATATTCCAGTCAAAGGGTTTAAATTGGTATTAAATAACAATTCAAATAACAAAGCCAAAACCTATAGAAAGTAAATTCATAGATTCATTTTTCACAATAACTGTTAGGGCTGTGCGATATGATGAACTGTATCGGATGACAAAATTAAAACATCTATGTTTTGGTATTATACACTATCATGTGTTTCTTGGTGTCGCAAAATGCACTGTTTACGGCAATATTTTTTTTCTCTTCTACCACCTATGTCAGAATCACGTGAAAGAGTATTGAGAGAGTTTACGGATGAGAAGCAAAAAAGAGCCGGCAGGCGCTCAAAATGAACCTTAGCCTCAAACGTTAGAACAGGCTTTATAGGCTGTTTATTTTATATCTCATAGTTTTAAATGACGCGATAAAAACATGTATAAAACATCACAAACTGCAATATTTTACAAATGGTTAGGTCCTGCTGATGCAATGGAGACATCTTCCAGTGACAGTCTTCATCCGTGTGTGTGGGAGGAGGCTCCTAAACCCACCGACACAGAAGTGCATGTTCACAACTCCCTCTGTGGAGGTGGGGTCAGGACCCTCCTCACCCAGGTGAGGAGGGGTGGTGCTGTGGCCAGTCAGGTATGAAGTGCTGAGAGTGGATCTTTGGTCCTCTGTGCAGCTCTGTCCACGCTCAGCTTCCCTGCAAAGCAATAACACAAGAAAGGTGTCATTTTAACACAAAACAGCATTTTCACAGTATGTTGTTAAAAAGCAATTTTAAACCCAACGTATACACATGAAAAATATAAATAAAGCTAAACCTACAGTGCTGCTGACATAGGACGATGATTTATACCAACTATTGGAAGAGTTTAGTCTTCAAGACAGTTTGTTGTCAATGTGAGGTGATAACTTACATAGTTGGAACACAGCACCACTCTCCAGTTTTTCACTTGGTCATCCATCCTTCTCATCGGGTTGGTCGGGGTAAGGCTGTCTTCTGGGTGGGGTGTTAGCTCCATCTAATAACAATAATAACAACTACAAAACTACCTTTCAGTAACAATGTAATATTAATGTCACATATCAAGAAAAAAAACAATACAATACAATAATAAAAGTGTTACAAAGTTTAAAAACATGTTCTAACATAAACTAATCAGAGTCACTGTCATCAAGCGAAAAGTCAAAAGGCCTCTCCCAGAAACGTCTGACTGCAAAACTACCTGAGGATGTTGAAGGGGCATCGAACTGGTCACTTACCTTGCACCTCTTTGCACTTACCTCTTCGGTGCAGATGTCTTCTCGGCTTCTCTTTCCTGAGGAAGGAGCAGCAGAGATGGCAGATGAGGAAGCAGATGAGAGAGCAGCTGAGGAAGCAGATGAGAGAGCAGCTGAGGAAGGAGCAGCAGAGGGAGCAGCTGAGGAAGCAGATGAGAGAGCAGCAGAGGCAGCAGCTGAGGAAGCAGATGAAGAAGCAGATGAGAGAGCAGCTGAGGACAGAGCAGCAGAGGAAGCAGCTGAGGGAGGAGCAGCTGGCGGATCACCAACTGGGGCAACAACTCGAGGGAAGAGTGGGGCGTTGGCCTGGCCGATGGGGACAGCACCTGGAGCAATAGGATGTTGCCAATCGTGCCAAAACGGCTCTGGAGGGTGCTCCCGGATGAGAGGGGAATCATCTCTCTCATCCATGGTGTCGTACCCCGAGTCATCGCTAAGCCAATCCCCCCACTCTACTAACTCGTTCCAGTCAAATGAATCGTCAGACTGTTCACTCACCTCTTCATCGTCTACAGGTAGGTAGGGGGGGTACTCACCTTCCTGTTCACCTTCATCACATCTGAGCTTCACCAGAAGAGGGGAAGGATGAGAGAGAGAAAAAAGACTCAAGATACTCACCTTCACTGATACGCTGGGTATCAGTGTCCTGAGCTTCACCAGAAGAGGGGAAAGATGAGAGAGAGAAAAAATACTCACCACACTCACCTTCACTGATACGCTGGGTATCAGTGTCATCCAGGATCCTGATGACTTCAGGAAGGCCTTCTTCCGCAGGGCGTTCAACCGCATAGTCAAGACGCCCTGTGAGGAAACAATTTTTAAAATAAAATTAGGAATGTAATAGACACCCAGTGTTAAAGCAACAGACCTACATCTGTTAGTTTGAGCAGAGGATGAGAGAAAAGCATTTTAGGCTACATTTATGTCAGACTGAATGACACTTCTACCTGTTCATGCAAGAAAAAAAACAACTAAGTTAACTAAGTTCAAATCTTTAAGTGAAGATTTTTAATAGAAGACCACCAAACCTCCACCAAGTCAGCTCACTCTGTGTACTTTTAAGGTGACACTATTGTACTCTGGTAATGGATAATAGGTATTGATTTGTAAATAGCCGGACATGAGTAACTTATGTACTTTTAAGGTGACACTATTGTATTTTGTGTACATTCAATTTGTTTTATTTGTTCTTTGTAAGCCTTTATGCAAACACTATGTTGGAATAGGTAATGGATAATAGGTATTGATTTGTAAATAGCCGGACATGAGTAACTTATTATATAAATATACTACAGTAAATTTATAACTAACCATGCAGCTCATTCTCTTATTTCATTTACAATTCCTTCATTAACGATGTCACACATTTTGAAACAAGATCAGGGAAAAATCTTGGAATACACATATTTTTGAGGACATTAAAACTTTATACTCAAACTGGAACTTGTTAAATTATTACAGTCATTTAGTGACTCTTAAAATAAGCGAAGAAATTTTAAAAAGTACCTGCAGCGAAGTCCAGGTGGCTGTCGATGAGTCAGGGGTCCACGGTTCGAAGCCATCTTCAAACTTGAAAAAATGCTGCAAAAAAATGAAGTACAAACGATCCACAGATGAAGTACTTGTACTGTCACTTTCAAGTAAAATCCGCTTTCAGTAAAATGTTTTTTGCAAAACTTAGCTTTCCACAGGCTGAGGTTGGAGCAGGTCGAAACAAGTCCACGAGCAAGTGTAAAAAACTGACGAATCTATGGAATCTATGCACCTATATACCAAGACTCGGCTAAAGAGGGTTTGTAGACTGTAAATATGAAAAAACAAGTGTTTGATTAATTGTAAAACAGGAAAGAGAAACAGCGTGTGCTGTGTGTGTAGAACTATATGAATGATGCTCACTCTAAGAAGATGAAGCCGTGGTTTTAGAAAAGAGACATAAATACATGAACTAACAATTACATTAATGAATTGAAAACGTAGCTGTACAAACTTTACATGTGAATTTATGGTCATTTACAGTCATTTCCAGCTGGACTGGCCATCGGGCATACTGGACGGACATTTGCCCAGTTGGCCTATCGGCAGATGGTGATTTCGTTTGGGCCGATGGGTTTTTTGTTGTTGTCAAAAGGAGTTTGAAACACTGCAAAAGAAACATTTACAAGATCACAAAGATCACAAAGTATAAAAAATGAAAGATAAGGTGGTGGATTGGCCAGATGTGTAAAAATAACTAATTTCGAGGGTTTGGTGGTGGCTTGGATGGCGGAGCTTCCACATAGGCCCAGCAGGTGGATGAGGTGATAAAAGGGTTTAGGAGAGGAGGAGTGAGAGAGGAGCCGTGGTGGTGTGCCCTTGGGCCAGGGTGCAGATTTGGACAAGAAATTTATAATTTAGTGTGGACACATTGTTATAATGTGTTTATATTTTAGGGCTGAAAAGGAAAGCGATGTTAGTATTGGGCTGAAAAGGAAAGCGATGTCACGACCTGTGGGATCAGCAGTGCAGGCGCTGATCATCATATCCCTCTTTTTTTCATTTTTGCTCTAAGCAGGCTTGTATACTGACTGAGTTCTTACTCTTCAGGTGGGCTTTCTCTCTCTCTCTCTCTCAAAAGTGTTTTTCCGGAAAAGGAAAAGGAAGTCATTTTGGTGTGGAGCATCTGATGACGCGCCCCTGCAGTATCCACGCCTTCCTGGATTGGGAACACCTGGGCCTCATCAGACCAGCTGGTATTTAATTCTGAGGAGGAGGTCTGCTGTTTGACGTTATTACTGGATTGTTGGGAAGACTCTTGTTTAGCACAAGTCTAGCCGATGTTTCCGTGCCGACATACCAGGGGAGTTGAGTATGTTAACATGTGTTTCTGTGTTTGCTCTAGATTCCCTGGACCCGTCCCCTGTGTTTCCCCATGTGGTGTGAAGTGTTGAGTGAGGATGGAGAGGTCGGAGTGGTCGTGTGTGTGATTTCCCTGTTTCCCTGGAACCCTGCCCCTCACGTCTTGTAAATAGCAAAATCCTCACACTGCCTGTAAATACACTTGGGGAAGAAATTGTACTATAAAAATGTGTGATTTTTCTTTTCTGTTAAATCGCAAAACAGATAGTCCTGCGTGTGGATCCTCAGAGCAACCCGTGACACGCGATCTGTCCCATACTTTAGCTTTTGAATGAAAAAATGATGCAAAGCTGGAGTTATTCTGTGTCTTTATGCTGTTAGCTACCTCTTCTTCTGTCATTCTCTCCCCTCTCTCCTCCTTTTTAACTATTTAACTGAATAGGAGTTTCAAATGATTGAGTAAATTGGGTGACATGTAAATATTGAGATAACACATGCAGCTCAATCATGAAACTGATCAGTGATCAGCTGATCGGCTTTGACTGATTTCTTTCTTGTTTTTAAGAGCAGCAATCGGCCACTTTGTGAGCGCCAGAAAGAGGTTGTTCCTACCAGCGGGTTGTTTTTCTTTGATCCTTGTGTCGCTAAACAACAGCAGCACGTTTAATGAACAACAGGAAACATATGACAGCAGTGCTGTCAGATCAGTGATGTCTGTTGTTCAGAATTTATTTTATGCTTATTAAAGACTCCTTCTAGTATCAGCTGATAAAAGAACAATTGATGGACATAAGTGAGGAAGAGCATGCTGGAGCCACAGCTGTAAAAGCTGCTGGTCATGATAGGTGGTGAGAGGAATTGTTGGGAGCTAAACATGAAGATGAAACCATGAGATGTCCTTACTGAATCATCAGAGCTGAACAGGTGATGGAGAAAACATATTGGTTTACCTTTTTAGGTGACATGAAAGAGTTGAAGGCAAGTTGTTTATGAACTGTTTCTGAGAGACAAATAAAGTGAAACCAAAACCAGGTTTTGATGATTATTATTCTTTTATGCATTACATACGTAGCTGACAGCTGTTTTATAACTGTGATCATCACAACACAGGATGGCGGGTCTAGCAAAAAGGTGCAGAGAGCAGATGCCAGGGCAGGAAACATATGAAGTACACAAAATACACAGATTGAGGGCATTAACAGGAAATTAGGGGCACAAAGCTGGCTTGAAAAGAACAAAGATGGAAGCCAGTTTCCTTTCTTATTCTCAAGTTGTTAAAATGTGGTTTTGAAGCTGATTAACAAAGAATTATCTTAATCTTACAACCAAAGTTTTTTCATATCTAATGTAAAATGTATAAAAATCATACATATACCACCAGGACCACAGGATAGTGATTGATGTAGAGGAGCTTATGAATGATGAAAGTAATTATGACAATGGTCTTTTGATCCTTGTGACAAAGGTATCATATTAGCCTTTAGACAAGGTATGAGCTGTTGAGTTGAATCTATGTCCCGAAGTGCTTTGGAATTTATAATTTTAATGTTTATGTGTACATCAGTGTCACAACAGCATTTGTTTTATTTTATTTTTTTTTACCTGGTGGACCGGTCTCTAGTCAAAATGCCGGGCCCATTTTTTTTCCTTCCCCAGTCCAGCCCTGTTTACAGTTACTCCCTTTGTCAGCCTTTATGTAGCATGTATACTAACCTTGTAGGCATGTAGGTATATCCATAAATAAACACAGATATTAGAAAGCAGCAAATCAGTGAGATGTTTGCTTGAGTTATTAATCATTAGTATATAGCTCATGCTAATATTACATCTTCACATTTGTCTTTTTAGAGGTAACAATAACTTTGCATTCTCGCTACTCACCATGCTCTAAAACAGGTATATGTTAGCAATGACAACATTTAACAAATGTTTTTAAAATTCTAGCCGTGCTAATTAGCCTTAGGATTGGTTGAGGTCTGTGCAAGCCTTTGGAACAAAATCAGTCTTGTAAAGCTCACTATTTTCCAGGTGAGCCTATAGCACATTTGTTAAAGTCAGTCCGGACTGTACAGCTTCTAATCAGAAATAATTCAACTTTGTTTCTGAGTTTTTTCTTCTACTCGTTAATCTTTTTCTGTCAACAGGATAGTTTGAAAGTCTTAAATAACTCATGTTAAAATGTTGTAGGGCTGTAGAGTGGGGTCATGTTAACAATCCATTAAAACTTGTGGTCTTCAAGGTCAACTTTATGATTTATGGGAGGAAAATTGACAAAAAGTCTTAGAACCTACAAACTGTGATTCTTACAACTGTGCTGTGTATATGTCATAACATATAGCAAGAACCTATAAAGGTAACTGACCTTTGACCTCTCCTTCAAGAAGGTACATGTAATGTCTACAGTGATTAGACATGCTTAATAAAAACAGTGTGGGGCACAGAGTATTTTTGTGTGTCAGTGTGGAACATGTCAGTAACACTGAGGGTTACACACACTTTGCCAGGTACACCTGTTCACCTGCTCGTTAAACACAAATATCTAGTGAACCAATCAGACGTCAGCAAATTAAACTATTTAAGCATACAGACATGTTCATGATGACCTGCTGAAAGTCAAACCAAGTATCAGAATGGGGGAAAGAGAACGCGTGGTTGGTGGTGCCAGATGGGTCTGAGTATTTCAGAAACTGTTCATCCAATGAGCTCACAAAATTACCTCTACAGTTTACAGACTGTAGTGGCAATCCAACCAGCAAAAGGCCACCTGAGGGAAACTGAAGTATTTCCAGCTCATCCTGGTGATGAGGTCAAACACAACCAGTACTTTTAACATTTTATCAATTATTTACCAAATTAAAAAACAACTTGTGGTAACTTATTTTTAATTTTACTGCATACAAGTTGAATGTAACTAAATCACATGACCTTTTATCGTCCTTGAGCTTATTTCTAGTACAACATTTGATATAAACACTGTATGTTTATTTTAAAAATAATAATTAAAAACACTCCTTGTAATACGTTACAATCAGCTCAACTTTTATTTTAAAATCCAATCCAACTTTATTTACAGAGCACTTTAAAAGCAACATGGTTGACGAAAGTGCTTTCCAGTAAAAAAAAAAGAGATAAAGTGGATCTGACAGCCGTGGACGGTGAGCCATGCACACCGGCGCCATCTTGGCTCACAAACCACAGCTGACATGAGTTGGATATAAACAAAGTATATCATGTAAAGTGTAGCTGTGTCCAAATTCATGGGCTGCATCCTCCTGAGGACCCGGCCTTCGCGGTCTACGTGGGCCGGGTCCTCAGAAGGTCGGGTAGGCCGGAAGTAAACGGCTGTGGAATTGGACGGTCTAGCCTTCTGATTAGCGTCACCGCTGTCTCGGTGGAGTTTAATAAACTCGGCCGTCTGCTCCTTGCTATCTAAAATATAACAGGACACTGGAGTAAATTCTCGACCACCTCACACTTCTGATAATCAGTTTTCTGTTTGACGTTTATTCAGCTGTGTAAAAACCACCCGGGGGATTAATAAAGTTTTATTTTATCTAATCTAATCTAATAACTTTAATCTCAGCCAAACTGATTTACTCAGGAACAAATAAAACACTGAAAAAAGACAAACAATAACATTTTTAGGTTGTCTAAGTGACTTATATATTACGTTTAACCTGAGTAGCGAAAGTCCGCGGTGATCTGAAAATGATGTGCCGGGAGTTGTGCCGTTCTCGGCGGCTTCAGTGACCCTCGAGCTCTCGGCTAGCTAACGAGCTGGTGGGTGACAGACGTGTCCGAAAACGTCGAAGCACTTTTGCAAATACAGTGGCTTGCAAAAGTATTCGGCCCCCTTGAACTTTTCCACATTTTGTCACATTACAGCCACAAACATGAATCAGTTTTATTGGAATTCCACGTGAAAGACCAATACAAAGTGGTGTACATGTGAGAAGTGGAATGGAAATCATACATGATTCCAAACATTTTTTACAAATAAATAACTGCAAAGTGGGGTGTGCGTAATGTGACACCAGATCCGGGCCAGGTCTGTCTGCTATGTGGGAAGTATAAAAACTATGGGAATGTACAACCATCATACCGCTCAGGGAGGAGACCTTATAAAGATGCTGGCTGAAACTGGTAACACAGTGTCACTATCCACTGTAAAATGAGTCCTGTACTATCATGAGCTAAAAGGTTCCTCTTAATCTCTGGAGACATGTCCTGTGGTCTGATGAAACAAAAATGTTCGGCTATAATGATAAACAATATATTTGGAGGAAAAAGGAGGACGCTTTGAAGCCTCAGAACACCATCCCAACTGTGAAGTATGGGGGTGGCAGCTTCATGTTGTGGGGCCGTTCTGTTGCAGAAGGGACTGGTGCACCTCACAGAATAGATGGCATCATGAGAAAAGAAATTTATGTGGAGTATCTGAAGACATCAACCAGGAAGCTGAAGCTTGGGCGCAAATGGGTCTTCCAAATGGACAATGACCCCAAGCATACCTCCAAATTAGTTACAAAGTGGCTTAAGGATAATAAATCAAAGTTTTGGAGTGGCCATCACAAAGTCCTGATCTCAGTCCTGTAGAAAAATTGTGGGTGGGACGGAAAAAGCGAGTGTGAGCAAGAAGACCTACAAACCTGAGGCAGTTACACCAGTTCTGTCAAGAGGAGTGGGCCGAGATTCCAGCAAACTATTGCAGAAAGCTTGTGGAAGGATTCCTGAAGCATGTGGCCCGAGTTTACGTATACTCAGACTACGAAGAAAGTTAAAAGAAACAAAAAACAAACAAACAAAGTTCTCTCTCTTTATTTTGAATGTGTAAACAGATTCTACAAAAAGATGTAAACTGTGGGGATTCAGAAATTCTTTTATTCCTACTATATAATCTGCATTATTATGATTGCAGTAAGAACATGTTTTACAGCATTGTTTATCAGTAATATTTCTTACAGGGTTCATATTGCATTGAATATGTTTGTCATCACATTCATTCTATTCACAGGTTTAGTTCATTTTATACACATTGCATATCTGTGCTTGTTTAGAGTTGATGTTCTATCCAAGAGGGTTTTAAGCTTCACTGGTGAGAGTGTCCAGGTGATACATGTTGAGGGAAATGAGAACATAGCAGGTTAATTGCATGCATGCTTACAATACACATAAATCTAGTAGCAGGCCTGAGCAAGGGCCCAAGTGTCTTCTACTTCTTATTTGAGACCTGCGCCAATTCAGTTTACTTAGTGATTGATGACGAGGGTCCATTCCACTAGATTTCCACAAGAGAGGGACCCAGGAAAGGAGCAGAGACCACTTAAGCATGAAGTGTTTTCAAGTGGGAGCTGGCGTTTTATTACTGGACCACCTAGATGACATGAGGTTATTGTCTGATTTGCGGAGTCAGGGGACGGCTAGAGAGGGTCAGAGCGAAGGTAGTGGACCTGGGAATGGTGGTTTCAGGGCCCATGATGCCATTAATGGATCCAGAGGTGACAGAAGGAGGACAAGTCCATGGGGACCTCAAAGGCCTGAGATCATCACCATATTTGGATGGATGCCAGAAAGGGGAACTTCTGTGTCTGCATTTATCTCTTAAAATTGATCATTGTCTGTAAAAGAGGCAAATAATGTTCTTAAGATGCAAATTATGTGCTTGTAAATGCAAGAGGGGGCGTTATAATACCCTGATGTTATAAAAGCAATCTGAAGTGTATTTTTGGGTGGGGATTTACAACTGATGGTTTGCAGTTTACATCTCCCCACGCTGCGTGTATTCATTAAAGTCAATTGTTTGACCGACCTCTTCTGGACCATCATTGTTTTACTCTCGTCCTCAATTTCGGACCCGTAACATTTGGTGCACTGGCCGTGGTTGAGGGGAGAGAGAGTTGGAGGTTGAGACCGAGAGGGTCCGAGGCGCTCGAACGGACAGACACGAGTCAGTGGTCGAAGTGAGTGGACATAAGCCGGCTTATTCAAAGGTAAGACACTACCTGTTGAATTATTTCCAAAATGTGTAGAATTACGCTTTCACCAGGTTTTACTTGACTGAACAACAGAACCTCTCTGTCTCCTTTATAAGGGGTCCATCCTGAGTTACACAATGAGTGTTTCAAATGTGTGCAATAACCCACTGCATGTGTAGTCACGCTGAGACCGCGTGGTCTTATTTTTATTACCCCTTGATTCAGCTGTGACCTGCTTATCAAGTCTTTTTACAAGTACATCATAATTATCTGCTCTCATGCAGACATAAGTTGAGCAATGGTTTAACAAAATTTCCCATCAGAAACATGAAGGTTTAGCTTTAAGCTTATTTGTCCAAAACAACAATGGATAAACTGCCAGCACCTGGATTGAAATAGAACATAGTAGTGTTGGATGTAAGTAAAGGAAATACAAGTATAACTGTGACTATGGAACAAATCTCCTTCAGTGTTAAACCTTAATGTTAACCTGATTGTGTTTATTAGAAAAATCAGCTATTACAGTGTCTGTGATTGCTCCACATAGTTAGTTAACTCTGGTTGTCTGTGGGTTTGTGTCAAATTTGGAGTGAACAAAAGCATGAAAACTGTGGAAGATGCAGACTGTGAAAGTCTAGTTTATTTCATGAATACAGAAAAAGTTTACAGTCGCTAGAACAAAGTAGCATACATTCATGATAAAGTAAATACCACAACACAACTTGGACAGTGAGAAGTCAAATGAATTGTCTTAGAACTTATTATATTCTTTAAGCGTAAAAGCAACACCCAATATTAGAGTGTTTGTGTTTTAAGCCTTCTATTCAAAACTAGTACGTGTCAGCACTTCTTTCTCCCAGCAGCATTATTGAAGTGACACTTTAACGACACTTTACCTGCTGATGCTTCACATCACAATCTTTATGACGAAAAAGCTCAGATGTCTGTGCTGTCACTTGTTATGAAAATGGACAGAACCTGGGCTCAGGCTTCCTCTTCTTCTTTCCTTCCTCTTTAATAATAAACATAGATCAGTAAAATAGCCATGTTTTTATACAAATGATTGTGATAAAGAGAATTTAGATGTTTTTTCTCCAGTGTGCATGAACTGAGTTCAAATCTTTTATTTTTACCGACAACTGGGGAAATCCAAACTTGATGTACCAGGTCAACTCAGTGAGCACACACACACACACACACACACACACACACACACACACACACACACACACACACACACACACACACACACACACACACACACACAACCATCTCTAGGGTATATAGAAAGTGGGATGAAAAAGTAAAATATCCAGTGAGTGGCAGTTTTCTGGATGAAAATGCCTCGTCAGTGCCAGATATCAGAATGGCCAGCCCGCTTTGAGTTGATGGGAAGGCAACAACTTGAACGCTTAAAATAAAACCGCAGGAAGGTTAAGAGCCTCTGTAACCACATGTATCTTTGTTTTGTTTTTTTAAACACCATCTAATATGCTTAACACAACTTAACACATTAGACATAAAGACATAACTCAAAGCAACATCGTAGCAAGATCTGCAACATCTCTTCAACTTTTATTTTGAGTGTATTTTTCCATTTTGAGTAGATGTTTGCTGGGTTTCTGCTGACGTCAACCCATTTTTGCGATCATACTAATTTGCTCTGTCTGACTAATGCTGACAGTCTGTGGCTGAGAGGATTCTGCATTGCTTGAGAACTGTTTGCTTATCAAGATGACCAAATCCCAAGACTGTAAAAAAACAGCTCTCAATTTGTTCATTCTTGTATTATAAGCAGACCTTGACAAAAAAATTGTATCTTTTGTAAATCTTTTTTACACACACAAAAATTCTCATCTATAGATGCACAAACATAACATTTTCAGATATTTTGGTTTATAAGGTTACAAAACTCAGTTCACAACTACACATTTGATTTACAAGTGCAAAGTATTTATGACCACAATTTGAGCCCATACAAATGGAGCCAAGCCATGAGGCAGTAGCAGGTAAATGACAGTGTGTTGTTAATGCAGCAGAAAGTGTCAGAATTTTCTTTGTGAATCAAACATGTTTATAAGATTCTTAGTAAAGTTGTGTGGAAGCGACTTGGTGACCAGGAAAAAATATAGTATAGATCATTTTGAGAATAAAGTCGAAATTTTGAGATTTATTAACTTATTTGGTGTTTAAAACACATGGATGGACCTGAAATTAATTGATTATTATTTATTGGTCTGTTTCTAGAGGAGACGTCGTTCAGGTTGCAGGACTTGGTGGGTATGGAAAGAAAGGCTCTTGGCCTTGGCTCTTGGCTCTTTTAAAGGGAGAGTACCCAGCCACTGGTACAGATATGTAGATGACACCTGGGTCAAAATCAAGACACAAGAAGTGGAATCCTTCACTGCGCACATTAACGCTGTGGATAAAAACATCAAGTTCACCAGGGAAGACACAAAGGACAACTGTTTGCCTTTCCTGGACTGCGCTAGCACATTGAAGAGAATGGCAACCTCAACATTGAAGTTTACGGAAGCCCACACACACGGACCAGTACCTCCTCTTTGACTCCCATCACCCTCTGGAACACAAACTTGGAGTAATTAGGACCCTACACCACTGGGCAGAACATGTTCCCTCTAAGCCTGAAGGGAAAAAGAAGGAACACACACATGTAAAGGAAGCACTGAAAACATGTGGTTATCCGAACTGGGCGTTCATAAAGTCAGCAAAGAGGCACAGAAAAGAAGATCAGACACCAGCGAGGGAGGATAAGAAAGACAGACGCAACAACGTTGTCATCCCCTATGTAGCCGGTGTATCAGAGAAACTCAGGAGAGTTTTCTCCAAGCACGACATCCCAGTGTACTTCAGACCCAGCAACACACTCAGACACAAACTGGTTCACCCGAAAGACAAAACTCCAAAACACAGACTTAACAACGTGGTGTATGCGGTACAGTGCAGCGAGGAACGCCCAGACCTCTACATTGGAGAGACCAAACAGCCACTCCACAAGCGCATGGCACAACATAGAAGAGCCACCTCCACAGGACAAGACTCAGCAGTCCATCTGCATCTTAAGGATAAAGGTCACTCTTTCGAGGATGCCAATGTTCACATTTTGGACAGAGAGGACAGATGGTTTGAAAGAGGAGTGAAAGAGGCCATCTATGTCCACTGTGAGCGACCATCTTTGAACAGAGGCGGTGGTTTACGACACCAACTGTCTGCCATCTATAATCCAGTTTTGAGTTCCCTCCCCAGACGCCTTAACGCCCACTCACATCCTGGGCCATCTGACCTCAGGAATTCACATGACAAGGTGGGGCCAGGTTTCACAATGAGCTCACCCGAAACCCTGGCTGATTAGGTCCCACACCCGCTTTCACACCTGGGCGCATGTGATTAGAGGATCACCAGGGGTCCTTTGTCCCTCCTTGGGGATACTCCCACTGGGTTTAAATCTGGGACTCTCGGCCATTTGACCTTAGAACTGAAGAAGCTTCTCGGATGAGAGGTGAAACGTCTTCAAGCAACTTAAAGAAGTCCAGACGCTTTTCTTTGCAAACTCCTTTGAAAATGTTTTGATGAATTATTTCACAGTTTATGCTAGACTTTATTTTGGTTTCTGTGTCTGTTTTACAGTTACATTTACGTTTTATTTGAATACTTTAATATAAACAAAGTTGTTGTTTTTTTAATTCTATAGTAGATATACTGTATGGCAGATTCCTTGTTTAAAAATCATTTGGAAACATCCAGAAAAAAGACAAAACATCATTCTCCTCAAGATTTTAGTTTTTGAAAGGTTATGAATGACTTTTGTTCTTTTTTTTTTTTTCTCTAGTCCCTGGCCAACCACCTCATCTCCAGTGTGCAAACATGCATGTTGTTGACTGTAAGCTTACCAGAAACTCTCGATGTGATTCAGATGTGCCGTATAACAACAGGCTGTGTCTGGAAGAACCTAATGTAGATATACGTGAGGTAAGTTGACTGCTAACATTACTGTATATCATGTGTGTATGTTTTAGATATTTTGGAACAAACTTAAACACAAACTATGTTTTTCTCTCTCAGGGTGATTCTGGTGGTGGAGTGATTTACAACAACATGATTTATGGTGTAATCAAGAGCACTGGTAAACGTGTCTGTACTGGACCAGTTGTTACTGTAAAAGTCTGTCCTTACATGAAATGGATAAACCAGAAAATTAATCCAAAAAAGTAATGAAAATAACTGAATGAAAATAACATTCAGAATAAACAATCATCTCTACATGAAACTTGTGTGCTGTGTGTTGTTTCTGCTCTACAATATCTTCATGTTAACTGCAAATTGTGACCTTTTTTCTTTGGTCTAAAATATTGTGTTAGATTTGCAGCTTGTGTGTGTTTGAATGTGGTGTCAGGTGTGTAGCAGCTCATCCTGTTGTTCAGAAACTCTCAGACTCACACTGTGAAGATGCAGAAAGGCTTTCTGATCAGACATGCCACCAATCAGCTGCAGGGCCTGAACATGATAAACTTTATAAATCTGACCTGATTGTTGAGGGTGGAAACGTTTACATGGAGGCTGTTGGCTCATTGGTGTCAGATGAACTTTTTTTTAATCACTGCACTGAGGGCATTAAAATAAATACACTAACCATCAAAATAAGTTTTGTTGATAAAATACATTTCTTGAAACCGTCCATTGTTTTGTCCGAACTCTAAACATTGAATCCAATTTTCAAACTAAAAGCAGTGCTTTCAAAAAAAAAAATACCCCAAAACAAAAAACCTACAAAAACAAAAAATAAACAAAATAAAATTATAGTACACAGTGACATATGTATTTTATATCTCATAACACGTCATTTCCATCTTGTCTTCAGTCCTGCATTTTTATACTTCTAAGACCAAAGTGAAAACTAAACTCTTTATATTCACAAAGCTCATAAACACTATTTGTTTCAGGATTTCATCATGATTAATTTTCCATATGAGGCAGTGCTTTCACATTCCTTTTGAAGTAGTACAGAGAAATTCCTCTTCTCCTCTTCTTTTAAATTGCATCAATATTTTCCAACTGAGCAGTAAAAGGACACCAAACTCAAACATGAAGCATCAACGTGATGTTTAGATGTTGTTTATTATTACAATAAGAGACTAAAGTAACTTGCTTTGAACACTTCAGTTTTCTCTCTTGATGCTGCTGTTTGTTTCCTCCTCCACTTGTATTTTTCTACACTTCAGTGAATGTACATAGCGCCCTCTGTTGTATGTTTGAGAGATCTGCACTGCATTGTCATCAAACACAACTGTGCAGAGGTGGAACATCAAGCGCATCAATTGAAGAAGCTTCTTGGGTCAGAAGTTAAACATCATCCAGAACCTTAAAGAAGTGAAGTCACTTTCCAAGCTTCTTAGACAACCATGACCTGGATGACTGAGGACCTACAAACACACATGATCAGCAGTTTATTTAACACTGTCCAGTTGGAGATTTGCTATATTGTATTAAACTGTAAGTCTGAAATAGGTGAGTTTTAAGGGGCATTAAGTCAGGACAAAATAACTTATTAGCTTTCTGTGTCAGACTCACAAAGTGATAATCAGCACAGGGATGCGTGCATGAGTTAATGCTGTAGAGGAGACAATGATCAGGAAGAGAACTGCTGCCACAGCCGCTCCTTAAATACCTGGTCTTGATGAAGGGGAATGACAAATGTGATGGAAAATGTGTGTTTCACCTCCTCTGACCTCTGTGTACTATTGATATGTGTTTGTAACTTTCTTGTACAAAGTTGTAGTTGTTTTTCAGTCTTCATACACTCTAACTGTAAGCTTTGCTCAAGGCCATGACACACTTCATTACCAAACTGGTGCCTACATGATGGTGAGAATTTCACTCCCAACCACTGATTAGACAAGACTGCATCCACGCGACGAACCTACAGGAGCTGCTATAATTTAGCCTTTTTGTCAATGCTGGTACAAACCCTGTTGATCCCTTTGCAAAGGTTTGAACTTTCTTTCTTTCAATCTCAGGAAATCGGTTTCGTTTCGATGCTTAAATTATTTTTCACAACAACAAACAGGAGCAAGCCTGTGAACATCGGTCCGAACAAAAACAATACAAAGATATTATTAGTAGCTAACATGTTGGGCTTTAGGCTACTGATTAGGATAGCCCTGAGCTCCTCGGGAGTGTGACTCTCGAGGTGTTATTGAACTTCCATCAGAGCTCAGTGAAGATGCTGGGCTGAATTCCCGTTCATTAAGTCGATGCAGGCTGTCCCTGGGTGTTTCCCTAAAGGCTGTCAAGTTCTAACCAGCCACCCTCGGTCCACTGCACCTGGATTCTGAGTGACCAATGAAAATCTGATCACAGATTTGTTTCTCCAGGTCTTCTGTAGGTTTGAGAATATTTTTAATTCGAGAAAGGATGGCGTTCTTTCTCAGCATCTTTTTAATGTCTTCTTTAGTTGTCTGAAAAGTGGAGACAATCAGATTGAAGGAAAAAAAGTTGAGTTGAGTCAAAATGTTTAAAAGTTATGTTACAGAAATAGATTTACAATTTTACTGTGGTAAACTAAACCACACTACACCGTCACACATCTCTTCCTAGATCCTGTTCTTTTAAATGATCAAAGTATTTTAACTTTATGTTATAACAACAGAAAGCATGAAAACATAAAACTGATGGTCTGTCTTCATATTTCAGTTATTGTTACATTAAAACAGCTTTTCTGTTTTTATTTTTAGCAGAAGTAGCATTTTATAGATGTAGGTGTGTAAAGTTTTGCTAACTTTAACAACTCTGCATGTGTGCTGTTGGGTATTTCACTTTGCAGTGAAGTGAATCATATTTATCATTTTTAGCATGGTGACCTGTCAGAGCCATGTATAGCTGAAACGAAAAGTTTCAGTGAGACCAGAACTACAGCATGTTTTCCGATTTGTAATGATACATATACCAGTGTATCTATAACATGACCTGTAAAATGCACATATTTCAATTTATCAGGAAAACAATTCCAGATCGCAATAAAGATCATGAAAAACATGTAATCTATATAGTATGTATGGTTATATAAGATAAGGTAAAATAAAACGAATTAATGTTGTAAAAAGCAGTATGAAAAAATTAAAAATTAAAAAGTATGAATATCACAAAGTTATATTTAAATACACTGTTTTAGTAAATATGTTTCCCCACTGAACAGGAGGAATAACGTGTGTTTTAAATCCTCCTTCAAAAACCATGTTTCATGTGTAATTCACAGAGCAGATTTCTTATAAAATGAGATTATGATTATAATTATTTTTTACAGAGTACAACCTGAAGAGGTCACCAGAAACTCAGCCAACCTATTCAGAAGAAAATTGTTTAGTTGTTGACAGCTGTTGCAATGAATGATGTGTGCTTAGTGTGATACGCTTCACTGAGCCTTATTGTGTCACTCTCTCTCTCTCTGGCATTATCTGCTACATTTATTAGGAGAGTAGAAGTAGATTACATTTATTACTTTTATCTCCCTTCTGGCAGTGAGTGTAACTACAAAAACACATCTGAAGGTTCTTGATGAGAATGAATCCAACAAGTAGAGCTACACAAATTAGATTTGATCCTTTCTCTGAAGTTTCTTTTTCTACCACAAGACACATCTTCTGTGTCCTTTCTTAACAACATACAAAAACCCCACAATAAATATAGCTATCACTAACTTAATTATGTGATTTTAAATCATATTGAATATTTGTCGTTCAAAATGCTTTTCATTGTATGGTTTTCATCCAAATAGTTGTCTCATAAGCAACAACTTCAGTGTTATTACTGTATAAGTTACTAACAGGAGATGCACTGTTAGTAAAGTATATTTTCAATTGTTTTGCTGTGATTAGAGTTCTAACCTTCATTAACCTCCTAAGACCCGAACTCTTCCACGACATGCATTTTTAATTTCTCTTTGATATTTGGGCTGATTGGGTCCCGATGAATGCAAAAACAAAGAATTACCTTTTTTTTTTTTTTACATTATTTTTGTTTTTAAGAAAAATGAGAGCCACATATAAGTATATTCATTTAAAATTTTAATAGAACAGTAGCAGGATAATGTCCTCGTAAGTGGATATCAGGCCCATGTAGAGCAAAATTGAGTATTTTGGTCTAAATAACCCAAAATGTGATGTCCACATATGTGGACGCCAGGTCCTAGGAGGTTAAAGTACAAAACTATGATCATCCTATTAGAAAAGAATATTGAAATAGTATAGATCTGTTAAGTGTTTGGTAATGAAATGCTCTTTTGAAGAGTTTAGTGGTAATAAATCAAAATGCACATTTAAAACTAACAAATGTAATTCCACATTAACAATCAATAATCTAACAGAGTTATGAACATTTTTACTGTTTTAATGAAGCTGCAAATGAGAAAACTGCCACCAAAGCAGAATTCTGTCATAGTCCTGGGTCATGTGACCACTTGTGTCTCTTGTCATTTTGTATTATTATTTATGTTTCAGGTCCACTGTGTTCGTCTGGAGGTTATTCTATGATACCTGGGTTGTTCTGTTTAGAATTGTTTGTTAGATTTCCCCTTTGTGTCGTTGCCCCCTGTGTCTCCCTCTGTGTATCTGTGTTTATGTAGTTTTGTAAGTTCTTGTCTTGTTTTCTCTCCTTGTATTTTATTCCGTCATGTTTCCCCAGCCCATCATGTCAGCTCTCGCTCTCCCTAGTGTTCCCTCCCTCCCTCCCTCTCGTCTGCCTGTCCTCCACTCCCACATTATGTTCCTCTGTTTCCTGTTTTATTGTGAAAGTCTTGTGTTTTCATGTTCAGTGTAGTTCCCCTGTGGTGTCTTGTTATCAGCTGTTTTCCTTGTGTGTTCTCATTTCCTCATTATCCTTATCCTTCCACCCCCTGGAAGGGGCCCGACCGAGCCACGGGCACCATGCCCGCCAAGCAGCCACCGGGAGTGAGCCGGTAAATACCCGAGCGCCCAGCCCCAGACACCAAGAACCACCAACGCAGTGAAGTCTGAGGGCATCAGCCACCGGCAGGGGGTGTGGTGAGGGGAGATAGGCCTCCATACTTTGGAGGGCCTGAGATGTTCCCAGAGGGGTGGAGTCTAAGATCCAACCTGACATAGACACAGACAAACAGGCGCACACAGACACAAACGTGCATTCCCACCCTCATGCACACATATACAAATACTCAGCACTGACCCAACGTGGAGACAGACACAAAAAGACACTGTACACACAATCACACTCCCCAAACATACTCTATACCCCAGGTCCAGCCACCACCACCCCCAGAGGGGGAAACCACACCTAGTCCCAGAAGATGTTACCCTTTCCCCCGGGGTGGAGACAAGCAGACCGCTCCCAGCCCTGCAGTAGCAGGGAGGCCCTGCATCCCAGACCCCAATCAGACAGCCAACTCCTCCTCCCAGCCGCTCCACCCCGATGGCTAACAGAGAACGGAGGTGTGTGAAGACCCCAAACCTCCCTCCGCCCGCTCATATGTAGTGTTGCTGCGTGCTGTTCTAAAGTGCATTTAAAACATGGAAGGGCACAGTGCTTCCTGCCAGAGAGCAACAGGTCAAGCACGGCCCCTCCCGAGAGCCCTCAATGTCTGCATGCATTTAAAATTGAGAAGTGGGCACTGGCGCCAGAGGTGAGGTTGAATACACAGACCATCCTCTGGGCGCCATATAACATGCCCCGCCAAGGCCCTATATGTATGTGTTATGAGAGTGGGAGTAATGAGAATGTCTAGGCTGCAGAATAAAATTGCAGCACAGGCGGCCAGAAGGGGACAGAGGAGGAGTGTCTCCCCTGCACCTCAGTGACACACCTGCACCCAGAGACCCTGCATGTGTGGGTGTTTGTGGTGGAGCAGAGTGAAATGGAAGCTGATTGGCTTAAAGAGGGTGGGTAAGAAGACGATGATTGGGCAAGAGTAATGATGTCAGTATTGAGTTTGACAAGGTGGGCTAGTGGCAGTGAACTAAAGAACAGCAGGCAGATGAGTCATTGCAGATTACTGATTACTTATTGAACTTAGACATATGCTTAAGTTTTATGTTTATAAAAACTTTATTCTTAAGTGGGTTGGACCAGCAAACCCCATCCTGTCAGTGTAAAGAAGTTTAACTACACATTTACACTGCAAATCAGTTTTTCAAAGTTGTTCTCTTGCAGTAAGTGAAAAGAAAAGAAAGACAGTGGGCTGTACAACACAACAAACAGGATGCATACTTTCTTACACAGTTTCTTTATATTTACTGGGAGGCAGGTGAGCCACAGGTGGTGGCGATTGTTGATGACAGTGTTTCCTTTCTGTTTGTCTATATAGTGACGGCAGAGTTGAGCGGGAGGCGCGCTGGACCGGAATGGACTGCTTCCTGTATGCTGAGCAGTCAAACAAAAGCATTACTTGTGAACACAAACACCGTGTGTATTGCATATGTTACAACTGCTTTCTGTGCTTTGCCACATATTTTAGTTTTTTTAATTAATGCATCATTTTTGTAAATTTCAGACTCAATGATCAGGCTGTGGACACGTAGAGACTGTACAACACATCAACCTTAATCTTGAGACAATCGCTCTCAGGCTCTGTCTCATACTAAATAAGAGGAAGCCTCAAAAACAGTGCTTTATCTATGTGCATATCTCTCTTAAAGTATCTTTCACACATTACAAAGTCATCATTATATCAGGCTTTGCTCAACATGCCAGCAAAACTGTAGAGCAAAATTGTTCCAAAGACTCTAATAAAGAAAACAAACAAACAAACAAACAAACAAACAAACAAACAAACAAACAAACAAACAAACAAACAAACAAACAGTGCAGCTCAATTTCCTGTAAAGTCAAAAATATCTTCATTAAAAATCCAGGATAGTTTCAGGATAGAATATCAATAAGACTTTATATTCATGAACATGTAACAAATATTTTGGATTAAAAGTGAAACAATAAATTTCATCCTTAAACATATTTTAGTTTTTTTTTTTTGTCTTTGCAGATCAACAAACAAACACAATGAAATAAAAGTATTTTCTTCTGAACATGAAGCACATTTGAACTGGTTCTCAAAAATCTGCCTTTTCAGGTTTTGTGACTTTTAATTCACAAATTGGTTCCTTTCCTTTCTTTGTCCCAATTTACATTTTGCTCATGAAACAGTAAAACAGCAGTGGGTTAAATGTTGTCTGTGGATCTCAGTCATTCAGGTCAGTCTTGAGAGCCGGACTTTATTCCTTCACTTCCATCCATCCCCTTCTGCTGAGAGCTGGAGCCTATCCATAACATAGGGAAAGAGGCAGGGTGCACCCCAGACTTGTCACCAATCTGACGCAGGGCCGACACATTCTTTTACTTTAATAACTTATTTTTGGTTTTACTTTAACAGTCTTTCACATTGATGTGAAGGAATATTGGCCCACTCTCCTTTGCAACATTATTTGAGCTCATTGAGGATCGAGGGCATTTGTTTATGTACAGCTCTATCACGGCCCCATCACAGCATTTCAGTTTGAGGTCTGGACTTTAACGTTTTTAATGTTTAACATACTAACTGAGACTTGTAGAGGTATTTTCATTGTGCTTCTTCTATTTTGGGGGAATCAAAGTTATCTCACCCAACCAATTTATCCAGGCAATTTAATTATGACAGTAATTGATTAGAAAAAAATGCAAACAAAAATAATATTTTCATTACAGTATCAATACCAGTTCAGAGCTAGTTTGCCACATTATGCTAGCAAGTTAGCATTGTAGACGTAAAGAGAAAGAATCTTGAATTAACGTGTTTGGAAGAGTTAAGAAAAAAGTTCTAAAAACTTTATTGTGGAGCACAGATGTGTGTTATACATAAAGTTAACTTTTAGAAGATCCCACAGTTAGTTCAAAAAAGCTGGTGAGTTTGAAGACTGGCTATAAAGACTCTGGTATTTATTTTATGCTAATGATGTCTAAAAAAAAAAATAGTCACCCAGCATTGAAAATCTGTTATGAAGTTGCTTCTATTACTTGTTTACATTTCAGCCCTTATGCCATTTTCAGATGAATGTTTTGTTTTGGTTTTTTTTGGTTAAAAAGAAGTGGCCTGTGTGAGTGTGTCTGCAGACAAACTGCTTTCAGCATTAAAAGCATCACTTCCTCATATGTCTTTCCCATGAAGCAGAGCCCTTTAGTGGAGAATCGATGCACTGACATGATATTAAATGTTCCTTAGAATTTGTTTTCTTCTTTGCTGCATTTTGTCTTTTTGTTGTTTAGTTTTTACAAAATACACATAGGAAATTATTAAATGTAATGCAAGTAAATGTACATTACATGTAATGTAAGAAGCTGCTGTCAGTGTTCACAGTGAGAACAGAGACGTGAGGTTTAGTTGTTATTTTGTGGTTTAGAAAAAAACAGCACTTGACAGAAGTCAAACCTGCAGACGTGATGACTTTGATGTTTTACGTTGTGTCAGAAACAGAGTTAATAATTTTACAGTCAAAGCTGCAGAGCACCCAGAAAGTGAAACAACCCAAAGCTCACAAAATAATATCATTAGCATGTTTCCTATTTTCATTAGACCTCTTTAAAGTGAAAAGCTGAAGTATTTCTATATTTCTGTTAGTTATTCTCCTGTGTTGTCTGTTTTAGTACAAAGTGTGAAACCCACTGACAGACACACCAGCTGTGGTGTCTCTGCTGTGACACTGAAGTTATTTCAGACACAAACTCTCCACAAAATGTTCCTTTAAATCACCATGGTAACGAACTCTTCTTTAGTGAGCAGGCAGTGGCTCGATGGTGGAGTAGAGATCAGCTGTGTGCTTCTCACTGAAGTGCAGTCTGCTGTAGTGATGATCATCCTGCTGTGCTGACTGAGCTGAGATACTTTCAGGGTTCATCTGAGGAGACGAGACAGTTATTATACATTTATATTAAACTAAACCTTTAGCTCACTCTCCTATCAGAGCATCATAAAATATAACTTTGTAGAATTTATCTGATAAAAGTCTGTGTTAAACATGTGGTAAACAAGACTTTTAGTGGCCGTTTCAGGGAATTATTTCCTAGTTTATGAACATAAATTATACTACATGGCTTTTTGATGTAGTTCAAATCAGAGTGAAATCTGTGTACAGACAGGGCTAAACTTCATGAATGTTCAGTGTCCAAAAATAAAATGTAAGCCTGATATCAGTCTAATGATTGTCGATGTGTGGCATTTGTAGTATCTCAAAATATAATAGTAATGTGTCCCTGTCACATGATGTTCGTGGTGTAACTGTATATAATCAAATAAAAACTATAAGAAAGAAAATCATCAGGTAGAGTTTGTGAGTAAAACTGAAAAAGCTGAAGACTTGATTATTTCAGGTGAAGACAAACACGACAGATGAGGAGATGTTTTTGTTTGACTCCAGTTTGTACCTGCTCTTTGTTGTCTGAGGTTCTTCTTGGAGACTGTCTGCAAGTCCTCTTTGATCTAGTTCACAAAAAAATGACTGACTATGTGAAATATAAGACAAAAACAAAAACAATTTCCTTATTTGATCCACTGAATCTAGAAAGGAGCTCACAGCCCTCTATATTCAAAATACAAAGTAATGAACTCTATAATCCACTTTGATTGTATTCAGCTTATTATAAAGCCCAGTCTGTAATAATCTACAATACTGTAACAATATAGCCCTCATTTACAGTGTAATTAATATTTCAGACATACTCAGGATTGTAGTGGATATGATGTTGTTCTCGGGGCTGAGATGGAGGAATCGTGGAGTAGAGAGAATCTGATTCATTCTTGTAGACGTGGAGTCTTTGGTAGTTCAGGTCCTGCTCTCCTCGATGAGCTGCGATGTCGTCATACTGGGGACCAAAGTTCAAATGATAACAAAGAAACAGAGAAGTTACATTTACAGTGATGATAATGATTATTGTTATTTTTACAATAATGAATAAATGATTGCAGATCCTTCAACTAAGAGCTCAGCTGGATGGTAGAATTAGCCCAACATAGTAGATTCAAACTTATATTCATAGATCTTCAATATGAGTTAAACTATGTGAGTGAGTCTGTTATTTGTTGCTGTAGAGTACAGAACCTAAAAACTTATGGTACAAAATATTTCTGTGTCAGCAGAAGAAAAACTAAAAGAAATAATGAATAATAAACTTATCATGTCTTAAAAAATGACTCGTATGAAAAAGTGTAGAATGACACTGATGTTTTGTGTTTTACTAAAACTGTATTTATTTTTATCACCTCCAAAGCATCCAAATTTTCATTTCTTGTAGGTTGGTGAGATTTCCTCTTTCTTCTGGGTTATGAAAATAGTGAATACAAACATGAACAGGTGGTGTCAGGTTAGTGTGTAAATCCTAGATGAAACCTAAGAGATCTGACAGAGGAAACGGTGATGCTCACCTCCTCCACCAGCAGACAGTGAGAAGTATTAAAAGCAGCAGAGCTGCAGAAACTCCTGCAGCTGCTGGTGTCCATGTTCCTGTGATACTTTGGACAGTGAGAGTCTTTGGAGCAGAGCTGATATCTTTGTTGGTTTTCACAGCACAGGAGTAGCTTCCTGCATCCTCCCTGCTGACTGGGTCTAGGATCAGATGTTTGTTCTGGTTCTCTCTCGGGGTCAGAGGTCGACTGTTCAAGTACCAAATGTAGTTTGTGTTGTCAGTCAGAGGACAGCTGGTACTGCAGGTCAGTGTGACTCTCTGACCCTCTGTCACCACTGCAGAAGGACTCATCTTCACTCTCAGCTCTGAAAAACACTTAAACATGTCAGTAACTGTAAGAGATATTTCTTATAAACAGCAGGTTGGTGTTCAGTGTCAATGTTACAAAGTGACTGAGAGAATATTGTTTTCTTTTACTTTAATAATTGCTAAATAGTAATACTAAATATTTACTAAATAATTACATAATTTAGTAAAGATTTTATTGTACATGATAACATAAAGAGCTTCAACTCTATGTAGGAGATGACAGATTTAATTGCTCACATAACTTAACATTTGTCTGTCTGTTCTTTCTGTCTATCTGGGGACTGATAACCATGCATCACTGACTGAGTGAGGAAATAAAATTGAATCAGTCTGTATAAACATCCTGAAAGGTCTGATGACTCCATCATGGATCAGGTTGTGTCTCCTTGACCAGTTTACATGGTTCTTCAAACTGGTTTGTAACCCAAAATGAACCTACTGACAGTAAATGTTCAAAGGGCCAGAAATGTACAAATCTTACTGTACGTGTGACAGCTGTTCCATTACTGGAGGACATTTTTAGTAGGAAACCCGAGAGAATTGAACCATAATCAATGGATTTATGACCTGGAATTCCTGCAGTGTTGGACTGAATCCTGGAAGAAGTTTGGTGATTCTGTGCTGAGTCACTGCTTCTCATTGATGCTCTCTCTCCTTCAAAGCAACCCAAGACTACATTTAAAGTCTAAAGTTGTGGACATTCTCTTTTTAACTCTTTCAGTAACAGTAAAGGTGAAAACTTGTGTATAAATATTGCATCTCTCAAATTGTTCTCACAGATTGTTCTAGTCCTTATGCTAACACATACCTGGGATCTGTTTTCACCACTAAAGTAACAAGTGCAAACATAGGTGAGCAGAGCTGCAGCTAACTCTGGAGTTGCTCGTGGATTTCATCATCAAGCTGAAACGTTGTAGTCATGCAGCTGTAGGCTGTTAGAGCTGGGTGAGTCTCCTCACTACCAGCTTAGATTAGTTTCTGTTAGCTTATTTGGGTAACACACAGGACTAACTGGGATCTAAACAATGAACAGTGAGTCAAACAAGCTGTAATTACCTGTGACAATCAGAGTAACTCCAGGAAAATCAGACTGATTCACTTCTTCATTTTCTGTTGTGATGGTGAACCTGTATTCTGCTGAGTCATCTCTCTTCAGCTTCTTTAATCTGAGGATGTGTTGGTTCTTCATGCTGTCATCATACTCCACATGATCTGCATCCTCAGTCAGCTGTTCAGCTTCTCTCTTGACTTTATACCAACATTTAGACTGTATCTGCTCGTAGTCAGGATGTGAGTATTTACTGGAGATGTTGACTGAAGATCCTTCCAGAGCACAGATTCTGCTGTGGACATAATTCAACCTCCAGCAGGAATCATTATCACCTGAAATATAGATGAGACAGAGAAGAGAGATATTTTAACTTAATTAGTAAAATCCGTTTATTTATATCACACATTTAAACACAACAGATGTTGACCAACGTACTGCACAACAAGTAAAAAGCACTTTAAAGTATACTAATAATAAAAACAACCAAAATAATTTATAAAATTAATGATAAAATAATAACATTAAAGATATATAAATGAAGAAAGAAATACACTGGGGAAAATGACAGACTGAGTTACTCTTGGCTGAGACTGAAAAAGCTAAGGAGAAGTCAGGAGATGAATACTGTTAGTATCATAGATGAGCAGATCTGAAGACGGAGATGATTCCAGAGTTTTGGATCTGCAGCTGAGAATTGTGATGTGATCACCAACATTTTAAAACTGATCCTGAACTTTACAGGAAACCAGTGTGATGATTAGTCGCAATTGCAAGAAGTGGTGGTAATACTTTGTAAGTGGAGAGACAATAAGTTTACTCACAGACGTCAGCAGAGCGCACATCCTCAAGACCTTTTACAGCACAAGACAAACTGTCTGGATTAGAGCTGGAAACTAGAATCTGTTTTCCCTCCTTCACTGTAGACTTTCTGTTCTCATACCACACAAAGGAAATCAGAGGGTCAGTCAGAAAACAGCTGCTGTTACAGGTCAGTCTGATGAGATATCTTTGTTCAGCAGGAGTCCTCTGGACATGAATTTCTGTTGGGAGATGATAAACAATTTTCCACCAGTTAATCTCTGTCATGTCAAATAAATTAACAAATAAAAATTTCAAAATGCAGTTTGTCCAGAGTTTCACCTCTGGGATATGTGATGGAGCAGGACTCGTCCACTGATGTCTGCTGAGAAGAACACATTCTCCCTTTAGCATAGGTCACACTGAAGCAGGTCTCTGTGATGGAATCTGAGAAAAACCAACAACTTTCAGTAAATTCATTAGAGTCTGAACAGTAAAGTGTTTGTGTTTAACATCTCATAACATGATGAGGAGGTGTCCATCATGACTCACCCACAGAGACTTCAGGGGCTCTGTGATCCTCGTAGCCTTTGACAGCACAGGAGTATGTGACTGCTTCCTCACTGCTGAGCAGCTCTTGGTACCAGGGAGACCAGTCCTCATAGAGAAACTCTCTGTTCTTGTACCAGATGTAGGCTGCAGGCTTTTCAGTCAGAGGACAGCTGCTGCTGCACATCAGTGTTACTGTCTGTCCCTCTGTGGCAGGAATCACCTTTACCTGCAGCTCTGAGAAGTCACATGACCAACATGAATACACTGATCATTCATAAACTCATTCATTTGTCATGCATTTGTAAAAAGCACTGTACCTGTAACTTGGAGATGAATTCCACTTTGTTGGCACTTTGATGTGTCAGCAGTTTTAATGCAGCAGTAAAAATTTGCATCTCTCTCTGTTAGATTATTGATTGTTAGAGTGAAATTACTCTCTGCTGACATGCTGTACTTTACATGTGTTTCATCTGTAGAGAGTTCAATCTTGGAGACGGTCCAGTGTCCAGTGTACCAGCTATTTCTTGCAGTGGGATGTTGATGTGAGCAGGGCAGATTCACTGATGAACCTTTCAAGGCACAGATGCTGTTTGGTTTTCCCTGAACACCTTTAACACAACATGTGATTAGAAAACATGGTGAACATTTATGCTAACTTTCTTTTCTGTGCTAATCTGCGATGACAGCATGTTACTGTGAAGGATCACAACTGGTGCTTTAATTCTGAAAAAATAAAATCCTGTTAACTGTGAATCTCCAGTTTTCTAAAATCATTTTGTAACTTTCTGCAGGTTTGACACTAAAACTTCTGCCTTCCACAAACATCATCACAGTCATCATGAGGAGGACAAACAAATTATTCCTACCTGAGAGACACAGAATGAAACCCATGAACAAACATCCAGCTTCTGCCAACAACATGGCTGTTGTAGATTTCCACTTCTAATCAGAAAGTTGATTATATGATTATTATAAAGAGCTGATTACTGCTGCTGCTCTCGAAGTTTCAGAAATATCAGAAACATGAATAAATGTTCAAATCAACATCTGTCTAACAGGAATGACTGACTTGTGTGAGTGTGTCAGCAGACAAACTGCATTCAGCTTTAACACCATCACTTCCTCATTTACTTATTTCCCCCTCAAAGAGCCCTCTAGTGAAGAATCCATGTATTGACCTCAAATAAATGTATTTTGTATTTCTTGTCGTCATTTCTAAAATTATAATATTGTTTTTTAGTTTAACAAAGTGTAAAATTTGCAATATGACTAAATTTCACATAAATATTTACATCAAAACCCTTCAGTGTTAACAGAGAGAACACGAACATGTGAAGCTGTTAGTTATTGTTGTAGGATGTAGAAAAAAATTAACAGATGTTAAACCTGCAGACATGATGTCTTTAATGTTTTAATTTTTGAAATAAACAATGTGAAAGTTTTTTATATCTGAAGCTGCAAATCACCCAGAAAGTAACACAACCCAAAGAGGACAAATCAACACAATCATGCCAGATATTTACCCCACATGTATAATATCATCAGACATATTTAAAATGAAAACCAGGTATTTGTACAGTTGTACTCCTTACATTCCCCAAGCAGATGATCTCTTTTGTAGTGTTTCCTTTCACGTTGTTCTGTCTGTGAACACAAGAGCTGGAAAATTTTTGAATAAATTCTGTTAAAACTTTGTAGGTGTGTAGAGCAGGCTCATGTTAGCAGTTCATTAAACTTGCTAACATACTAATGCTATATAGAGCTGTTTGAAACTATGAATCTCAGTGTCATTGTTTGTACTGACAACATTTAGACATATAAGGGAAAAAGTTTGATGTAGTTTAATTTGAATTTATAAAGGCTTGTGTACCATATTTTTAACATAGACTTTTATCAGATGAACTCTACAAAGTGATATTTTATAATGCTCTGATAGGAGAGTCAGCTAAAGGTTTAGTTTAATATAAATGTGTAATAACTGTCTCGTCTCCTCAGATGAACCCTGACCTCATGCATGGAAACATCTCAGCTCAGCACAGCAGGATGATCATCACTGGAGTAAACTGCACTTTAATGAGAACCACACAGCTGATCTCTACTCAACAATTTAGCCACTGCCTGCTCACTAAAGAAAAGTTTGTCACCATGGTGATTTAAAGGGACTTTTTCCTTAAAGATTGTATCTGAAATAACTTCAGTATCATAGCAGAGACACCACAGCTGGTGTGTCTGTCAGTGTTTGTACTCTCTGTACTGGAACATAAAATAAAGAAGAAATTAGCAGAAATGTAGAAATGGCTGAACTTTTCAGATTCAACATGTTTGTTGATTAAATACATGTGATGCAAATACAAGACATGTTAATTGTGTGACTTTAGGTGCTTTAGGCTTTCTTACTTTCTGGGTGATCATGTCTTCAGGTTGTTCTTTTAAGTTTGTTTTTTGAACCACAACATAACCACAAACAATTTCATGTCTCTGCTTTCACCATCAACACTCACACATCCATGCATACATGTTCTTCCACTTATACGGTTAGGGTTCACAAGGACGGTGGAGCTCATCACAGTTGCCACAGGACAAGAGGTGAGGTACACCTGGACAGCCCAACAGTCTCTCACAGGGCAAACACAGAGAGAAAGAAAACTAGATGTACTCACACCTGTGAACAAACACCACAAACACAGGAAGAACATGTGAAGGCAAAGTCCCAGACATGAAGCCACAAGCTTGGTGCAGTGAGACGACCACCCGAACCACCACACAGACAGAGCTCTCATGAAAATATAATGAAACAAGATCCTGTCACATGTTTGTTACTGAAAAATAATAGAGCCAACAATTGTGATAAGAAAAAGAAACAGAAAACAATTCATTCAAAAGTAAATTCAGTAAATATCTCCTGCAATACATGGATTCTTCACTAGAGGGCTCTTTGTGGGGAAATAAGTAAATGAGGAAGTGATGATGTTAAAGCTGAATGCAGTTTGTCTGCTGACACACTCACACAAGTCAGTCATTCCTGTTAGACAGATGTTGATTTGAACATTTATTCATGTTTCTGATATTTTAGAAACTCTGAGAGCAGCAGCAGTAATCAGCTCTTTATAATAATCATATAATCAACTTTCTGATTAGAAGTGAAAAAACAGCCATGTTGTTGGCAGAAGCTGGATGTTTGTTCATGGGTTTCATTCTGTGTCTCTCAGGTAGGAATAATTTGTTTGTCCTCCTCATGATGACTGTGATGATGTTTGTGGAAGGCAGAAGTTTTAGTGTCAAACCTGCAGAAAGTTACAAAATGATTTTAGAAAACAGGAGATTCACAGTTAACAGGATTTTGACTTGTTCTGCTGTTCTGAACTCTCAAGTGTATCAAAGCACCAGATTGTGATCCTTCACAGTAACATGCTGTCATCACAGATTAGCACAGAAAAGAAAGTTAGCATAAATGTTCACCATGTTTTCTAATCACATGTTGTGTTAAAGGTGTTCAGGGAAAACCAAACAGCATCTGTGCCTTGAAAGGTTCATCAGTGAATCTGCCCTGCTCACATCAACATCCCACTGCAAGAAATAGCTGGTACACTGGACACTTGACTGTCTCCAAGATTGAACTCTCTACAGATGAAACACATGTAAAGTACAGCATGTCAGCAGAGAGTAATTTCACTCTAACAATCAATAATCTAACAGAGAGAGATGCAAATCTTTACTGCTGCATTAAAACTGCTGACACATCAAAGTGCCAACAAAGTGGAATTCATCTCCAAGTTACAGGTACAGTGCTTTTTACAAATGCATGACAAATGAATGAGTTTATGAATGATCAGTGTATTCATGTTGGTCATGTGACTTCTCAGAGCTGCAGGTAAAGGTGATTCCTGCCACAGAGGGACAGACAGTAACACTGATGTGCAGCAGCAGCTGTCCTCTGACTGAAAAGCCTGCAGCCTACATCTGGTACAAGAACAGAGAGTTTCTCTATGAGGACTGGTCTCCCTGGTACCAAGAGCTGCTCAGCAGTGAGGAAGCAGTCACATACTCCTGTGCTGTCAAAGGCTACGAGGATCTCAGAGCCCCTGAAGTCTCTGTGGGTGAGTCATGATGGACACCTCCTCATCGTGTTATGAGATGTTAAACACAAACACTTTACTGTTCAGACTCTAATGAATTTACTGAAAGTTGTTGGTTTTTCTCAGATTCCATCACACAGACCTGCTTCAGTGTGACCTATGCTAAAGGGAGAATGTGTTCTTCTCAGCAGACATCAGTGGACGAGTCCTGCTCCATCACATATCCCAGAGGTGAAGCTCTGGACAAACTGCATTTTGAAATCTCATTTTTATTTGTTAATTTATTTGACATGACAGAGATTAACTGGTGGAAAATGTGTTTATCATCTCCCAACAGAAATTCATGTCCAGAGGACTCCTGCTGAACACAGAGGTCACATCAGACTGACCTGTAACAGCAGCTGTTTTCTGACTGACCCTCTGATTTCCTTTGTGTGGTATGAGACCAGAAAGTCTACAGTGAAGGAGGGAAAACAGATTCTAGTTTCCAGCTCTAATCCAGACAGTTTGTCTTGTGCTGTAAAAGGTCTTGAGGATGTGCGCTCTGCTGACGTCTGTGAGTAAACTTATTGTCTCTCCACTTACAAAGTATTACCACCACTTCTTGCAATTATGACTAATCATCACACTGGTTTCCTGTAAAGTTCAGGATCAGTTTAAAAATGTTGGTGATCACATCACAATTCTCAGCTGCAGATCCAAAACTCTGGAATCATCTCCGTCTTCAGATCTGCTCATCTATGATACTAACAGTATTCATCTCCTGACTTCTCCTTAGCTTTTTCAGTCTCAGCCAAGAGTAACTCAGTCTGTCATTTTCCCCAGTGTATTTCTTTCTTCATTTATACATCTTTAACATTTTAATTGCATTTATTTATTTATTTATTATCATTTAGTTGCTTTTTATTAGTAGTATTAGTAATTATTAGTATAATTAAACATAATTGTTACTTGTTGTGCAGTACGTTGGTCAACATCTGTTGTGTTTAAATGTGTGATATAAATAAACTGATTTGACTAATTAAGTTAAAATATCTCTCTTCTCTGTCTCATCTATATTTCAGGTGTTAATGATTCCTGCTGGATGTTGAATTATGTCCACAGCAGAATCTGTGCTCTGGAAGGATCTTCAGTCAACATCTCCAGTAAATACTCACATCCTGACTACGAGCAGATACAGTCTAAATGTTGGTATAAAGTCAAGAGAGAAGCTGAACAGCTGACTGAGGATGCAGATCATGTGGAGTATGATGACAGCATGAAGAACCAACACATCCTCAGATTAAAGAAGCTGAAGAGAGATGACTCAGCAGAATACAGGTTCACCATCACAACAGAAAATGAAGAAGTGAATCAGTCTGATTTTCCTGGAGTTACTCTGATTGTCACAGGTAATTACAGCTTGTTTGACTCACTGTCCATTGTTTAGATCCCAGTTAGTCCTGTGTGTTACCCAAATAAGCTAACAGAAACTAATCTAAGCTGGTAGTGAGGAGACTCACCCAGCTCTAACAGCCTACAGCTGCATGACTACAACGTTTCAGCTTGATGATGAAATCCACGAGCAAGTCCAGAGTTAGCTGCAGCTCTGCTCACCTATGTTTGCACTTGTTACTTTAGTGGTGAAAACAGATCCCAGGTATGTGTTAGCATAAGGACTAGAACAATCTGTGAGAACAGTTTGAGAGATGCAATATTTATACACAAGTTTTCAGCTTTACTGTTACTGAAAGAGTTAAAAAGAGAATGTCCACAACTTTAGACTTTAAATGTAGTCTTGGGTTGCTTTGAAGGAGAGAGAGCATCAATGAGAAGCAGTGACTCAGCACAGAATCACCAAACTTCTTCCAGGATTCAGTCCAACACTGCAGGAATTCCAGGTCATAAATCCATTGATTATGGTTCAATTCTCTCGGGTTTCATACTAAAAATGTCCTCCAGTAATGTCACAGCTGTCACACGTACAGTAAGATTTGTACATTTCTGACCCTTTGAACATTTACTGTCAGTAGGTTCATTTTGGGTTACAAACCAGTTTGAAGCACCATCATTCATCTATTTCTCATATATGTAAACTGGTCAAGGAGACACAACCTGATCCATGATGGAGTCATCAGACCTTTCAGGATGTTTATACAGACTGATGCAATTTTATTTCCTCACTCAGTCAGTGATGAAAGTTTTTTTTAGTCTACAAGTTCTTCTGATTCAGTCCATTCATGGTTATCAGGCCACAGATAGACAGAAAGAACAGACAGACAAATGTTAAGTTATGTGAGCAATTAAATCTGTCATCTCCTACATAGAGTTAAAGCTCTTTATGTTATCATGTACAATAAAATCTTTACTAAATCATGTCCTTTAATTGTCTTAAATTTAATACAGTTCTCATATTTGTAAAAGAAAGAAATACTCTCTCAGTTACTTTGTAACACTGACACTGAACACCAGCCTGCTGTTTATAAGAAATATCTCTTACAGTTACTGACAAGTTTAAGTGTTTTTCAGAGCTGAGAGTGAAGATGAGTCCTTCTGCAGTGGTGACAGAGGGTCAGAGAGTCACACTGACCTGCAGTACCAGCTGTCCTCTGACTGACAACACAAACTACATTTGGTACTTGAACAGTCGACCTCTGACCCCGAGAGAGAACCAGAACAAACATCTGATCCTAGACCCAGTCAGCAGGGAGGATGCAGGAAGCTACTCCTGTGCTGTGAAAACCAACAAAGATATCAGCTCTGCTCCAAAGACTCTCACTGTCCAAAGTATCACAGGAACATGGACACCAGCAGCTGCAGGAGTTTCTGCAGCTCTGCTGCTTTTAATACTTCTCACTGTCTGCTGGTGGAGGAGGTGAACATCACTGTTTCTCTTTCAAACTGTCATTCACACACTAACCTGACACCATCTGTTCACTTTTATAATAACTTATTTCATTAAGCAGAAAAAGGAGCACTTCTAGATTATCGCCAACGAGTGAAACAATGGAAAACTTGGAGCAGGTAAAGAAAATAAATATGATAATTTTTCCTACAACAGAGGAACATCCCTCTGATCTATCTAGATTATTCCTTCATGTACGTCAGAGCAGCTTCATTTTAACAGATAATGACAAAATGCTTGTGAGTCTCTACAATCAGAGCACGGTTCTGCTGTAGTTCTCATCTGAGGTTCCTGATTTCAGAATATATTGTTTCTCTTATGTTCTGGTTTTCTGTAGGGCGTAATTCATTTTATATAATGGTACAATAAAGCCTGCTGAGCTTTTTGTAAAACAATCAAAACTACAACTCATCTTGTTCACTTTGTGACACTGGAAAAACTACCAGTAGTAACAAAAGTGTTCCTTTTTCTTTAACTACGTCACATTCGTAAACTCATATTCAACCTTCACTCCAGCAGCTGAGTAAAGCTAATATTTTATGCTAACTGCCCCAAGCTGTTCCTAGAATGACCTTGGATTTAATTGAACATGTTATTTCTCTTATTTATCAGGTAAATTTTGGTCCCCAGCATGACGACATCTCAGCTCAACCAGCAGAGCAGGAACTTGACTACAGCGAGATCAACTTGTCCAAGAACCAAACAGAACATCCCTACTCCACTGTTCAGTCATTTCAAGAACAGGAGCATGTCCCCTACGCTGTTGTCAACTTCAGAGACAACACAACACCTGAGTGAGTTTGTTTTATGATTATCAATAAAATTGTAAATGAGACGTATATTACAAGAACTCTGCAGAATGTACACAGTGGGCTGTACAACATCCCGAACAAGCTTGAAGTCACAACAAACAGGATGCATACTTTTATTACAAAGTTTCTTTATATCTTAAAAATTACTTTTTCTAATGCTTTCACACATATTTAATTTTTTTTAATTAATACATCATTTTTCTTACTTTCAGACTCAATGACCAGGCTGTGGACACCTAGAGACTGTACAACACATCAACCTAAAGAAGATGAAATATAACAACACATCTGCCTGTACAGGACTTCAATTGTTCTGTTCATGATGTCAGTATTGCATTCACTTCTTCTATTTACTTTTTCTGATGAGTATGAACACACTGTGGTCACTCTTGACAGGGTTCTTTCAAACCCTCATAGGAACTGAAACTAATACATTTGAAATAGTTACCAGCTCTTTATCTTGAGACAATCGCTCTCAGGCTCTGTCTCACACCAAATAAGAGGAAGCCTCAAAAGCAGCTCTTTATCTATATGCATCTCTGCAAGTCTACAGTCTATGCAAGTGTCTTTCACACATTACAAAGTCATCAATATCTCAGGCTTTGCTCAACATGCCAGCAAAATTGTTCTAAAGATCGTATTAAAGAAAAAACAAAGAGTGGAGCTCAATTTCCTGTCAAGTCAAAAATGTCTTCATCATAAATCCATTGGAGATTTAAAGGACAGACTTCATATTCATGAACATGTAACAAATATTTTGCATTAGAAGCAAAATAATAATTTTTACCCTTAAACATATTTCAGTCTTTTTTTCTTTGTCTGTGCAGATCAAACAAACAAACACAATAAAATCTAATATTTTCAGCTGAACATGAAACACATTTAAACTGGTTCTCAAAAATCTGCTTTTTTAGGTTTTATGACTTTTTTATTTCACAAATTGTTCCCGTTCCTTTCTTGGTCAAAATGTACATTTTGCCTATGAAACAGAAACAGTAAAACAGCAGTGGGTTAAATGCATTAGATTAAATTATTTTGAAGTTGTCTGTATAGAATCTCAGTGATCCAGGGCATGGTAGTCTTAAGAGTTGGACTTTATTCTTTAACGTCCTGCCATCCATCCTCTTCTGCTGGGGCTGGAGCCTATCATAGGGAAAGAGGCAGGGTTCACCCCGGACAGGTTACCAATCTGATGCATTCTTTAATAACCCTTTTTTGGTATGACTTCATCAGTTTCTCACACTGATGTGGAGGAATATTGACCCACTCTCCTTCACAATATTGTTTAAGCTCACTGAGGATTGAGGGCATTTGTTTATGTACAGCTCTATCACAGTCCCACCACAGCATTTCAGGTTTGGTCTGGGCTTTAGATGTTTAACATGCTAACTGAGACTTGTAGAGTTATTATTTTCATTGTGCTTCTTCTATTTTGGGGGGAATCAAAGTGAACTCACCCAACCAACTTATCCAGGCAATTTAACTAATTGATCAGAAAAAAATGCAAACAAAAATAATAATTTCATTACAGTATCAATACCAGTTTAGAGCTCGTTACTAGCGGCATGTCCCAAAAATACCTAAAGACATGTCTTTAAGAAATAGGAAAAAATACAACAAAGACATGACACAGGACATGAGAGATGCATCTGGCCTGTCAGTCAGTCCATCTACTGTTCATTGAAACCTCATCCAAAATGGGCTCAGTGTAAGGTTGACTGTCAAGACAGCATTCTTAAGGAAGTGAAACAGGGAGAAAAGGCTAAGGTGTGCCACTTTACACAGGGACTGGACTTAAAATCAGTAGAAACAGTTCTGATGGACTCAATCCAATGTGAATATTGTGGTTCAGTGAGTGTCTGCAGCTAGCTGTAAAGCACTGTGGAGGCTCTGTCATGGTATGTGGCTCCATATCAACCAGTGGTGTTGGGGATCTTGTCAAAATTGATAAAATTATGAACAAAAGAAAGTATCATTACTGCTGCAATTAAATTTCAGCGAAAAATACTAGCCTGCTGCATCATTTTTATTCCACTTTGATTTTTAGGGTGGGCAGCATGGTGGTACGGTGGTTAGCGCTGTTGTCTCACAGGAAGAAGATCCTAAGGTTGACTGAACCATCTAGACGGAGTCTTTCTGTGTAGAGTTTCCATGTTCTCCCTGTGTTTGTGTGCGTTCTCTCCAGCTACTCTGGCTTCCTCCCACAGCCCAAAGACATGCAGTTAGTTAGGTTAGGTTAATTGGTGATTCTAAATTTCCCATAGGTGTGAATGTGAGTGTGAATGGTGGTCTGTCTCTCTGTGTTAGCCCTGTAACAGACTTGGAACCTGTTCAGGGTGTACTCCGGCCTAAACAATGTGATATCAATCAACAGATCAATATAATAGACATGAGGCCTAATATTGCATTCAAAGTCAGTATAAATAACTCAGAAAGGCATTATATTATTTAGAGATGGCACGATACCACTTTTTTATGTCCGATACCGATACCGATATCATAAATTTGGATATCTGCCGATACCGATATGAATCCGATATAGTGTGTTTTTTAATCAATAAAACTGTTTTTTTTAATATCTTGCTGCATTTTGTATAAGTTCATACTCAAGTTTAAATAAACAACAACACTAAAGCTATTCTGTTATACCTGTGTGTAAAAATACACTGCACCCAAAATATTTCATAGTTCAGCAACACTGATCAATCTAATAAACCTTACCTAACTTAAAACCTAACTTAAACCTACTCCATCCTCCCTATTCTGGTATTTTAAAGAGTACTTAGCAGAAATATTAAGCAACCTAACTAATAGGGTTGCAAACTCCCAGAAAAAAAAAAAAAAAAAAATAGGGAACCACCCACCCTCCACCTCATGATGCTTAATCGATGTAATCAACTTTAATTTGATGCAGGGTGAAAAAAAATGCACAGAAACAAATTATTTTTCAAGAATAATTAAATAGATTCAACATCTTTCTTCAACAGAATTGCAGACTGCACAGATGGTACCTTCCCAAAGGAAAAAGTACTATAGCTTACTAGGGTATATAGACTTAAGAGTTACTATATATAGTAATGGACTTCTATACATTTTACATCAGATTAAAACTTTGGGTGTAAGATTCAGATAATTATTTATCAAAAGCTACATATTTTAAATGAGAATAAGAAAGAAAAGTATGTCTTTGTGCCCCCTTTTCTCTGTTAATGCCCTATCGGCCCCCCTGGCTGCACTTTGCTAGATCCGCCCCTGCACAGTTACCAGCCGTCAGCTACGTAGAAAAGGATCCTGGTGTAGAAAGTAATATTAAATAAATTCTAACAACAGCTTATCAAGCTTAAACGTGCTGCTGTTGTTCCGCCGCTGGTTTCCTCTTTCTGGTGCAAAGTGGGCCAAAAACAAAGAAGAGAGACCGACTCGCCACAGAAAAGCCGATCAGCTGATCGTTAAGCAGTTTCATGATTGAAGTAGAGACAGGAGAGGGAGAGAGAGAGAGAGGCAGTCGCTCCATATATCGGTTGTTAAGCTTAACATGGGAACGCTTTACAAACATTCAGAGATGAACTTACACACTTGCTTTACTTCTCTCTGGGATAACTTCCTCGGAGATGAAATGCTGGTTTGGTAGCGAGCTACAAATACACACAGCCTCTCTATCACATGAGGCATACTGCTGCAACGTGCTACGGTTATGAGCCGAGTTACACCGTGTTGCAAGTTTTGTGAGGTGTTTTTTTTGATACTTAATGGATCGGAGTACATTTTTTATTTCTCTCCGATATCCGATCCAGTAATTTAGGTCAGTATCGGACCGATACCGATACGTAATATCGGATCGGTCCATCTCTAATATTATTATGGAAGGAAGAAAGGTACAAATGTGGGTCCCACACATAATGCAGAACTGGTTCAACATCACCGCAGCTGCACCTGAGAATACTGCTGATGGTCTGGTGGCATTTTAGGCTCCCTTTTATCACACAGCTTAAGGGAAACCTTTAATGACTTGAGTGTATTTGTAAGTGAACATGAAGAACAAGTGAAAAAGAAAAGGGAAGCAAACACTCCAGTCAGAGGTAGATTAACCCACAGTGTAGGGAGAGGCGGAGACTTACATAACACTGACACAGTGAGTTTACATTTCCTTAGTACTCGGTCCAAAAAAGGATAAGCTGTAAAACTTCTTCGCTGGTTCATATGTTAGAAGTAAACCTGATAAACCACAACATGATCAGTGCTAAGGTTACATGATGCTACATGACACATCTTTAAACAGACTTTAGTGGGTCGGTTGTTTCCTGGGTTAGCTTTAAACCACTTCATACTCATATTTCATTGTAAAAGTGGAAGTCACTGTGGTCAAACTGTCATTCAGTCAAGAGAGCGGACCAACACACACATTGCAGTTTTTAGTCAGACACACAGCTCACTAGTCTCTGTGCTCCATTCAAACACTCTTCACAGCCTCCATTTGTGATTTTCTTGTGCTTTCAGTTGTTCAGTAGTAATTTTACCAGAGACTGGAGGATATCCACTAGGACTGTGTCAATGTGTGTGGGTGCTCTACGGAAGATTTTCCACCGGAGCAGTCTCGTGACATCACTCTAACTTCAGCCTTTGACTAAGTTATGATGATTGATGGTCAAACAGTGCGGCTTAAAGTAGCGCACAGGGACAGATTATATAGAGTTAGTCTTGACAGTCACAATAAGGAAGAACACACCCAGATGTTGGTTCCTAAAAGCTACCAGGAAATTATCTTCCAGGCGGCTCATTACAACCTGATGGCTAGGGTATGACAAAACTCTGGAGCGAATGATGGCCCAATTTTATTGGCCTGGCATCCAAGGTTCCAAGGATAAAACTGCCTTCTCCACTCCGTACAGTTTGTGCCAATTTGTGACTCTCCCATTCGGCTTGTTTGGAGACCCCATCAATTCAATTCAATTTCAATTCAATTTTATTTATATAGTGCCAAATCACAACAACAGTCGCCTCAAGGCGCTTTATATTGTACAGTAGATCGTACAATAATAGTTAAAAAAAACCTTTTAACAGGAAGAAACCTCCGGCAGAACCAGGCTCAGGGAGGGGCGGGGCCATCTGCTGCGACCGGTTGGGGTGAGAGAAGGAAAACAGGATGAAAGACATGCTGTGGAAGAGAGACAGAGATTAATAACAGATATGATTCGATGCAGAGAGGTCTGTTAACACATAGTGAGTGAGAAAGGTGACTGGAAAGGAAAAACTCAATGCATCATGGGAATCCCCGGCAGCCTACGTCTATTGCAGCATAACTAAGGGAGGATTCAGGGTCACCTGGTCCAGCCCTAACTATATGCTTTAGCAAAAAGGAAAGTTTTAAGCCTAATCTTAAAAGTAGAGATAGTGTCTGTCTCCCGAATCCAAACTGGAAGTTGGTTCCACAGAAGAGGGGCCTGAAAACTGAAGGCTCTCCCTCCCATTCTACTTTTAAATACTCCAGGAACAGCAAGTAGGCCTGCAGAGCGAGAGCAAAGTGCTCTAATAGGGTGATATGGTACTACAAGGTCATTAAGATAAGATGGGGCCTGATTATTTAAGACCTTGTATGTGAGGAGCAGGATTTTGAATTCTTTTCTGGATTTAACAGGAAGCCAATGAAGGGAAGCCAAAACAGGAGAAATATGCTCTCTCTTTCTAGTGCCTGTCAGTACTCTTGCTGCAGCATTTTGGATCAGCTGAAGGCTTTTCAGTGAGTTTTTAGGACATCCTGATAATAATGAATTACAGTAGTCCAGCCTGGAAGTAATAAATAAAGTAGTTTTTCAGCATCACTCTGAGACAGGATATTTCTAATTTTAGAGATGTTGCGCAAATGGAAGAAAGCAGTCTTACATATTTGTTTAATATGTGCATTGAAGGACATGTCCTGGTCAAAAATGACTCCAAGGTTCCTCATAGTCTTACTGGAGGCCAAGGTAATGCCATCCAGAGTAAGAATCTGGTTAGATACCGTATTTCTAAGATTTTCAGAGCCGAGTACAATAACCTCAGTTTGATCTGAATTAAGAAGCAGAAAGTTAGCAGCCATCCAGGTCTTTATGTCTGTAAGACATTCCTGCAGTTTAACTAATTGGTCTGTGATACCTGGCTCCATGGATAGATGGAGCTGCGTGTCATCTGCATAGCATTGAAAATGTATACTATGTCTTCTAATGATACTACCTAGGGGAAGCATGTATAATGTAAACAGAATTAGTCCTAGCACTGAACCCTGTGGGACACCATAATTGACCTTCGCCTTGTAATCGGAAGGTTGCCTGTTCGAGCCCCGGCTTGGACAGTCTCAGTCGTTGTGTCCTTGGGCAAGACACATCACCCGTTGCCTACTGGTGGTGGTCAGAGGGCCCCGTGGCGCCAGTGTCCGGCAGCCTCGCCTCTGTCGCTGCGCCCCAGGGCGGCTGTGGCTACAATGTAGCTTGCCATCACCAGTGTGTGAATGATTGAATGTGTAAAGCACTTTGGGGTCCTTGGGGACAAGTAAAGCGCTATACAAATACAGGCCATTTTACCATTTAGTGTGTGAAGAGGCCTCTCCATTTACATGCACAAATTGGAGTCTATTAGATAGATATGATACAAACCACTGCAGCACAGTACCTGAAATATCTACAGCATGTTCTAATCGCTCTAATAGGGTATTATGGTCAACAGCATCACCTTCCAGTGCCTCATACATTGCCGGTTTGTACAGAGTTTTTCAGATCTGACCAGGCCCTTAACCGATCCCACCCAAAAGGGTTCCCCAGATCTAATCCAGTGGATGGAGTAGTGACAGGCATTGTTCATGCAAATGAAGAAGGCTCCCTGTGGGGAACCTGTGCACCACACTCCTAATTTTTCCCTCCCTTTTATTCTGCAGACTGATGCCTCAAAAAGAGGGCTGGGGACAGTTTTGTCAGAGCAGGTAAGGGGGGTTGACTGCCCTGTGGTTTGCATCAGCCGGAGCGGGAAGCCAGGTTCTGTCACAAATAGCAGGCGGTATGTGCCCGAGGAGGGGTGCGGTGTTCAGAGGGGTAAGTGGCAGCAAGAGTGGAAGAACGAGGGAGGGTCTGTAGTGAGGGGAGGTCCAGAGGCAATAATACAGATAGAGCTTGGCTGGATGACTCACTGGCCTAAGTCGATTGATGGGGGTATGCAGGGTATGGTTTGTGGCTTAGCTGCAGGTTAGGGGTGGAGCAGTGGGTTGTGAATTGGCCAGGGGAGGCTGGCTCTCACAGCCAGGTCTCTCAGCCTTCACGCCATAGTAAAGACAAAATTAATCCACAATATTGACAATGTTGTTGATTAATTTGTCTCTAAAAACACCACTACAGTAAAAGTTCACCATTGTTGGTGAAGAGGTTTTGAATCTGCATTCATGCTTCTTTTCTTCTGCAGGCTTGCTTACAAACCACGTGTTACAACAGAGAAAATAGTTCAAACTGAGCATCAGAATGAGGAAGAACGGTTATTCAAGTGACACAGATGTTGGTGTCAGACAAGCTGGCCTGAGTATTCAGAAACTGTTGATCTGCTGGGATTTTCCCACAGAATGATCTCTAAGGTTTACAGAGAATAATCTGAAAAAGAGAAAATAACCAGTGAGCAGCAGTTCTCTGGGTGAATTACAAAGGTCAGAATGGCCAGGCAGCTTTGAACTGACGGATAAGAACTGTTAGTCAAATGACCAGTCAATACAACTGGGGTAACCAAAAGTATCGTAGTATAAGATAAGAAGAGCATCTCTGAACATAACACACGTCAAACAGATGACCTACAACAGCAGAAAATCACACCAGATGTCCCTCCTCTCAGCAACAAGCAGGAAACCGATGCTACAATTTCCACACAGTCACCAACATTAGACAACAGAATATTAGAAAAACAGTACTTGGTCTGATAAGTTTCAATTTTTCCTAGAACATTTCGACTGTATCATTAGCTGCTGGGATAAGCAACATGAAACATGAAACATCCTGGCTGCCTGTTGTATCAGCAGGTCAGGCTTCTGGTGGTGTAATGGTGCTGGGGATTCTTTCTCTTTTCTTCTGATTGCTGTGTTCGGCAGAATAATGCACCACAAGGTTAAAATAATGTCAACCTGGTTTCTTGAACATGACATGAGTTCCCTGTACTTCACGGGAACCAGATCTCAATCCATTACAGCACTTTTGAATGTGGCGGGATGGAAATTCACATTATGGAGGTGCAGTTGATAAATCTGCAGAATCTGTTTGATGCTGTCATGTCAATATGGACCAAATGTGCGAAATGTTTCCAAAATTAAGACAGCTTTGAAGGGAAAATGGGGGACCAATATGTACCTAATAAAGTGGCTGGTACATTTACTTAGTGTTTAATAATATTTAAAAGAACACAAAGCAAAGCTAAAGTGTGTTCAGCTCAGGCCCAGTTAATCTTACCTTCTTTATCACAAAGGGTTTATGTTTTGGAAAAATTCAAAGTGTTAATCATCATATTCAGTGTTCCCAAATAAGGCAACAAGGGAGCTCTCCCCACAAGTTATTCTGATATGGTAAGGAGGTAATCCATAGTTAATGTAACTACACTGCTTTGAGTTCATATTTATCACTTCCTCTCTGTCTAAAATCCTTTTTTAAAATTATTTTTCACAACTTTCCAGGACTTGCTTCTGTACGCACACACACACATCAATCTGTCACCTTCTTGTGCCCTCCAGGTGGCTCTTCTGTGTGTCCTACTATCAACACATCCTCATCCTCCCAGCCTGTAACAACAACAAAGCTGGCACTCAAACAGCACAGGACACGACTCCTTCATGAACAGCACACACAGTCTCAGTTTCAGTGTTGTGTTCACACACAGGCTTTGTTTTCAGGTTTCATTGCCTCAGTGAAGTGAAAGTACATAACCCTCACATTAGAATATGAGTGCTGAAAATTCCTCTGGTGCCATCCAGTGGTATGTTAAGTGCACTTCACTGTTTTTGTTAATACAACATGTGAAAAGGAAAGAAGTGAAAAGTCATGCTGTCATAGTAAAAGAAGTTCTTCTTAAACTATGAAAAATCAGCATTTGAACCAATCTCCTTATCCTGCAGTTGATGGTGACTGTTCTCCTGGCTTTAAATTAACCTCTAGTGTTGTTCCTCACACCCCCACTGATTTGTGATGAAGGCTCTTTCGGTCCTGTTGATCTTGTACAGTTCGAGGCATTCCAGGATCCAAGTCATGGACATTGACTCACAGACAATGTTCCCTATAATTTTTCATGTGACTGATCAAACACACAAACTCCCTGAGCGGACTCTTGGACCACTGTGAGCAACAGCAGACGTGTGCACTCTGGTCACGCCAACATCAAATCCATCCAAGTTTATTTATTACGGTGGTTCCCAAACTGTTTTTTGCTAGGCCCCCTTTGCTTTACAAGAAAATCTTTGGGCTATCAATACATTTTTCAAAAAAAAAAAAAAAAGCCTCTCTGTGCAAAACGGGTTTAAAAATGTAAACTGCTGTGGGATACTGTTTGTCTGTGATTTGAACAGGGTGAACAAATTGTGGAAGGATCAGCCTGATATTATTTGTATCTCAGTGTAACTTTATATGTATAAAGAGCTAACATCTCCAAAATTTGGCTTCCACACTGTTCGGGCGGACAGGGACAGCATCGCTAGCGGTAAGCGGAAAGGAGGTGGGCTTGCTGTTTTAGTTAACAACCGGTGGTGTAACCCTGCCAACATAACAATCAAAGAAAGGATTTGTTGCCCGGACATTGAACTATGTGCTGTAGGACTCAGGCCGTATTATTTACCCAGGGAATTCTCTCATGTCATCTTGGTGGCTGTTTATGTTCCTCCCTCTGCTAATCCCACAGCTGCATGTGACACTATCCACTCTGCCATAGCCCGGTTACAGACTCAGCACCCGAGTGCCTTTGACTTCAACCATGTATCACTGGACAATACACTACCAACATTCAAGTCAAGTCAAGTCAAGTCAAGTCAAGTTGGCTTTATTGTCACTTCAGCCATATACAGTTTGTACACAGTGAGGCGAAACAGCGTTCCTCCAGGGCCAAGGTGCTACATGCAACATAAATTTACAACATAAATTAACAGAAAATCACTAAACTAGCTAACTAGAGACAGGACAGACTGACCTAACATAAATTACAACATAAATTAACAAAAACTAACTAACTAAAAACTAACTATTCTAACTAGGTAAGTAGTGCAAAGGAAACCGTAAACATACTTGGTAGGTAGGTAGTGCAGGAACAGTAAACATAAAAATATTGTGCAAAAAGAGCATTTACAGGTTGATGTGTAAGTCCAGTCTCAGTGCTTTGAGGTAGTTGAGCTGAGTGATAGTGTGTGTGTGTGTGTGTGTGTGTGTGTGTGTGTGTGTGTGTGTATGTGTGTGTGTGTGTGTGTGTGTGTTTATCAGTCCAGTCCCTTTTTGTTGAGGAGACGGATGGCTTGTGGAAAGAAGCTGTTGCACAGTCTGGATGTGTGTGCCCGAATGCTTTGGTACCTTTTTCCAGATGGCAGGAGTGTGAAGAGTGTGTGAGAGGGGTGTGTCCAATCAGCCACAATGCTGGTGGCTTTGCGGATGCAGCGTGTGGTGTAGATGTCCTTAATAGAGGGGAGAGAGACTCCGATGATCTTCTCTGCTGTTCCCACTATCCGCTGTAGGGTCTTGCGGTCCGATATGGCACAGTTCCCAAACCAGGCAGTGATACAGCTGCTCAGGATGCTCTCAATAGTTCCTCTATAGAAGGTGGTCAGGATCGGTGGTGGAAGCTGGGCCTTTCTCAGTCTTCTCAGAAAGAAGAGACGCTGTTGGGCTTTCTTGTGCAGGAAGCTGGTGTTGAGGGACCATCCGAGGTCTTTCTCCAGGTGGACGCCCAGGAACTTGGTGCTGTCGACGATCTCCACAGAGGAGCCGTTGATGCTCAGCGGTGAATGGTCGCCTCGTGTCCTCCTAAAGTCAACAACCATCTCTTTTGTCTTGTCAACATTCAGAGACAGGTTGTTGTCTTTACACCAGTCCGTTAGCCTCTGCACTTCCTCTCTGTACGCTGACTCGTCGTTCTTGCTAATGAGACCCACCACGGTCGTGTCATCAGCGAACTTAATGATGTGATTTGAACTGTGTGTTGCCACACAGTCATGAGTCAGCAGTGTGAACAGCAGAGGACTGAGCACACAGCCTTGTGGGGCCCCAGTGCTCAGTGTGGTGGTGCTGGAGGTGCAGTTCCCGATCCGTACTGACTGAGGCCTTCCGGTCAGAAAGTCCAGGATCCAGTTGCAGAGGGAGGTGTTCAGTCCCAACAGGCTCAGCTTTCTGATCAGTTGTTGGGGGATGATCGTGTTAAATGCTGAGCTGAAATCTATGTACAGCATTCGAACGTGTGTGTCCTTCTTGTCCAAGTGTGTGAGGGCAAGATGGAGTGCAGTGGAGATGGCGTCATCCGTTGAGCGGTTATGGCGGTATGCAAATTGCAGTGGGTCCAGTGAGGGGGGCAGCAGGGTCTTGATGTGTCTCATGACGAGCCGCTCGAAGCACTTCATGATGGTGGGTGTAAGTGCAACAGGACGGTAGTCGTTGAGACAGGACACAGAAGACTTCTTGGGCACGGGGACCATGGTGGTGGCCTTGAAGCACGTGGGAACGACAGCACTGCTCAGAGAGATGTTGAAGATGTCGGTGAGAACATCTGCCAGCTGTTCAGCACATTCTCTGAGCACTCTGCCTGGGATGATGTCTGGACCAGCAGCTTTGCGTGGGTTGACTCTGCGTAGAGTTTTCCTCACCTCAGCTGTAGTGAGACACAGCACCTGGTCGTTCGGAGGAGGGGTGGACTTCCTCGCCGCATTCAGACAATTCAGACAATATGTGGACTGTCCCACCAGGGGAGAGAAAATTTTAGACCTACTGTATGCTAATGTCAAGGATGCATACAGCTCCTCCTCCCTCCCCCCACTTGGTAGGTCAGATCATAACCTGATTCACCTCACCCCCCCGCTATGTGCCAATTGTGAGGAGGGAACCTGTGACCACGAGGAGCGTTAGGAGGTGGTCAGAGGAGGCCTTAGCGGAACTACAGGGCTGTTTCGAGGTGACCGACTGGGAAACACTCTGTGAGCCTCACGCCGAGGACATCAATGGGCTTACTGAGTGTATCACAGATTACATAACTTTCTGCACTTTACCCAAATAACAAGCCGTGGGTGACTAAGGACATCAAAGCCCTCCTCAACGACAAGAAGAGGGCTTTCAGAGGGGGCAATAAAGAGGAGGTGAGGAAGGTCCAGGTGTTACTAAAGGACAAGATCAGAGAGGCTAAGGACAATTACAGGAGGAAGCTGGAGTGGAAACTCCAGCAGAACAGCATGAGAGGTGTGGAGGGGCATGAAGACCATCACTGGATTCAGGCCAACCAACAGCAGAGGAGCTGAGGGAGGTGAGGATAGAGCTAATGAGTTGAATCTGTTTTTCAATAGATTCGACACCACAGTGTCTGCTCACACCCCCACAACCTCACCTGTGGTCAGCCTGGAATCCAGAGCCACACCACTGTGCCAGCCTCTCTCATCACATGGCGCTGTTGCCTCCTGTGAGATTCCTGACACCCCTCCCCCACCCATCACCTTCACTCAATACCAGGTTGAGATGCAAATGAGGAGACTTCACTCAGGTAAGTCTGCTGGACCAGACGGAGTGAGTCCCTGCGTCCTCAATGCCTGTGCCCCCCAGCTGTGTGGAGTCTTTCATAAACTGTTTATGCTGAGTCTGAGTCTGCAGAGGGTACCAGTGATGTGGAAGACATCATGCCTCGTCCCTATTCCAAAGACGCCACATCCCAGTGGCCCCCAGGATTACAGGCCCAGGGCACTGACCTCCCACATCATGAAGACCCTGGAAAGGCTCATCCTGGACCAGCTGCGACCCATCGTCGGACCACATCTGGATCCCCTTCAATTTGCTTATCAGCCTCGTCTCGGAACAGAGGACGCCATCATCTACCTGCTAAATCGTGTCTACACCCATCTGGACCAGCCGGCGAGCACTGTGAGGGTCATGTTTTTTCAGTTTTCCAGTGCTTTCAACACCATCAGGCCGACCCTCCTGGGTGATAAGTTAACAGTGATGCAGGTGGATGCTTCTCTGGTGTCCTGGAATGTTGATTACCTGACAGGAAGACCACAATATGTACGTCTCCCACAGTGTGTGTCTGACAAGGTAATCAGCAACACAGGGGCACCACAGGGGACTGTCCTCTCCCCCTTCCTCTTCACTCTCTACACCACAGACTTCAGCCACTGCACAGAGACCTGCCATCTTCAGAAGTTTTCTGATGACTCTGCGGTGGTTGGATGCATCAGCAGGGATGATGAGACAGAGTACCGGGCTGTGGTCGACTCCTTTGTCACGTGGTGTGAGCAGAATCATCTGCAGCTCAACGTGGCAAAGACCAAGGAATTGATAGTGGACTTCAGGAAGACCAGGAAACACTTGACCCCTGTTTCAATCCAAGGGGTCAGTGTTGACATTGTGGAGGACTATAAATACCTTGGAGTATACATTGAAAATAAACTGGACTGGGCTACAAACACCACAGCACTTTACAGAAAGGGCCAGAGTCGTCTCTATTTTTTGAGGCGACTGACGTCCTTCAACATCTGCCAGAAAATGCTCAGGATTTTCTACCAGTCTGTTGTGGCCAGTGCGATCCTCTATGCCGTTGCATGCTGGGGGAGCAGGCTGAGGGTCGCAGATGCCAACAGACTCTATAAACTGATTCGTAAGGCCAGTAATGTTGTGCGGATGGAGCTGGACTCCCTCAAGGTGGTGTCGGAGAGGCGGATGTTGTCTAAGATAAAAGACAATGTTGGATAATACCTCCCACCCACTCCATGACATGCTGGTCAGTCACAGGAGCACGTTGAGTGAAAGACTGAGAGTACCGAAAAGCACCACTGAACGACACAGGAAATCATTCCTGCCTGTGGCCATCTCCCTGTACAACTCCTCCACTTAACACTCTGTTTACTGCAACAGCTACACCCTTCTTGCACATGTTAGTTTTCAGCTATTTATTAATAGTGACTTTTATGTATAGTGACTTTTATGTATATATGCCTGTATATATTGTGCTATTCTTAGTTAGTGTATTGTCTGTCTTTGTTAATGTTTGTTTATAATGGAGCACTGTAACGAAAAATAATTTCCCCTAGGGATCAATAAAGTATTCTGATTCTGATTCTGATTTTATTATAGGAAGGGTTTGTAAACTAAAAATCAAGAATGTGGGATAATATTTGTCTGTGATCTGTCGAGGATACCTACCTTGGTACCATCGCTGTGCAGGTGAAGCCGAAGGCAGGATATGCTTCATCATATTTTCTAGTCTTTGGCTTGGAAGAAAGTTGGAAGTATATTTGGCGATGCTTCATCCTCTGCTTTGCGTTTGCAGTGTCGAAGCAGGTATTTTGCATCAAATAAGATGCCACTCCAAACATAATTCCTGTCCACTATAAGATAAAGGAGAACATCACAAGCCTGACACCTGCAGGCCTGACAACAGGACAGCATCATTCCTCCTGTTTTAACCTGGAGACGGCGTTTACACTGTAATCTGCCTTTGGTGGCTTTTTTCAGCAACTGTGACATTCAGCAGTTGCCTCATTGTTCTACACAACACACTAACTTTAGAATCCAAACATGCTAAACATCACAAATCTCTCACATCTCAAAACTCTCTCTCTCTTTCACCATCGTCACTCCTAAAACTTCCCCCTCTTCCTTATGTGTGTGGTACCGGTACCAAAGACCTCCCATCCCAAGGACCTCAGCAGCTACAGGCCGGTAGCCCTGACATCGCATCTGATGAAGACCCTCGAGAGGTTGGTTCTAAACCATCTGCGCCCCCTGGTGAGGTCTTCATTGGATCCGCTGCAGTTTGCTTACCAGCCTGGCATTGGGGTGGAGGACGCCATCATCTACCTCCTGCACCGAGCTCTGACTCACCTGGAGAAGCCTGGAAGCACTGTGAGGATCATGTTCTTTGATTTCTCCAGTGCTTTCAACACCATCCAGCCACGACTTCTGAGAGACAAGCTGGAGCAATCGGGAGTGGACCACCACATGTCCCAGTGGATACTGGACTACCTCACAGAACGTCCACAGTATGTGAGGTCACAGGGCTGTGTCTCTGATACGCTGGTCTGCAGTACAGGGGCCCCACAGGGAACTGTGCTGGCACCGTTCCTCTTCACCCTCTACACGGCAGACTTTTCCATCAACTCCCCACGCTGCCACCTACAGAAGTTCTCTGATGACTCTGCCATAGTCGGCCTCATCACAGGTGAGGACCACTCAGAGTACAGACAGTGGACTCTGGACTTTGTGGACTGGTGTCAGCAGAACCACCTGCTGATCAACGCCGGAAAACCAAGGAGTTGGTGGTGGACTTCGAGACAGAGACCCACCACACTGACACCGTGAACATCCAGGGAGTGGAGATTGAGATAGTGGACTCTTATAGGTACCTGGGTGTTCACCTGAATAATAAACTGGACTGGAGCCACAACACTGATGCTCTTTACAGGAAGGGTCAGAGCAGACTCTACCTGCTGAGGCGGCTGAGGTCATTTGGAGTACAGGGAGCGCTTTTAAAGACCTTCTATGACTCTGTGGTGGCATCCGTCATTTTTTACAGTGTTGTATGTTGGAGCAGCAGTTTATCGGCAGCTGAGAGGAAGAGGTTGGATAAACTCATCAGGAAGGCCAGCTCTGTTCTGGGACGCACCCTGGACCCAGTGCAGGTGGTGGGAGACAGAAGGACTCTGGCCAAAATAACATCTCTGATGGACAGAGTCTCCCATCCCATGCATGTAAATGTTGCTGAACTGCAGAGCTGCTTCAGTGACAGACTGCTGCATCCTAGATGCATGAAGGAGCGTTTCCGCAGGTCCTTCCTCCCTGCAGCTGTCAGACTGTACAATCAGAGCTGCTCCCAACAAACATAGATGTTTACATCAGCACTGTAACTGCAATAAGTTAATCAACCGATTCGCACTACAACCTGGTTTGCCTCTTATCTGTAGTTATTTTTATTTAATTTAATAACTGTACAGTACTCTGTATATAGTAACCATTGTCCTTAATGTAAATATGTAAGAAAAATTGTGTGTGTTTCTGTTCTGTGTCCTGTGTACTGTTTGTTTGTATATGTGTCTTTTTGGCTGCTGTTACAACCAAATTTCCCCTTGTGGGACAATTAAAGGATTATTCTTATTTTCCTTCCTCCTCATTTTTTGATTGGTCGACAGGATACATTTTTCCACCAGTAGGAAAGGGCGAAGATTTTCTCTTTTGGTTTTTGACCACCCTGAGTTTTGGGTTGACATAACATCTTGTTCCTATGTCATCTTAAATTGATCAAGTGATTGATTTACCACGACTACTTTATTATTCCTCAGCTCAGCAGCACTTGTGCGACTGCCCCCACAGCTCCCGGTAAGCTGAAGACAGCTTCAACCATCTGTGTGTTGAAAAACAGTAACGAGTCCACACCGCATTTTCTTCTTAGTAATGTAACAATAGAAACAGTAATTATTCAGATTTCTAGTTACTGAAAAAAGTAACGGCCGTTATTCCCATCACTGATAATGACACGATTATTTGCATTTCCACTACTCATAAACAAGTGTCAGTATTTAATGATCAATATCCACCAGTGAAAATTGGAAATAACTGACACTAGATAAGCACAAATCTGACTGAGAACTTAAACTTCACCTTAATTTTTCAGTCTGCCCTGCTCACATCTTGTTGTCATTAGCGTGTCTTCACTCCACATCGGCCACACTGCTTTGCTAGCTAAAACACCGGTGTCGGCATATAAGGACGCCGTCATAACCACTGTGGTCTTCAGGACTTTCAGATATGAAAAGTATAATTACGTGGATTCACCTCTGTTTGCACCAATTTGTTATGAGCTGTTGCATCTGTGGATGCCAAAGAGAAAACTTTCATAATAATGGCTGGATACTGAGCTGACTCTATCTGTAGAATTTCAATTTACAAAGACAGTTACCAAAACTGTTACTTCCATGAACCATTGAGCAAGGCATATGACTTAATAGATGCTATTAGGAATGCTTTCCAAAGGCATCAACAGCTCAGATACAGTGGATATCAGTCACAGAACAATGTTTTCAACAAGGATGTAACCTTTTTATTTCTGCATTGATCAACAACCACAGATCAAAGACTGCTGATCAATGGCCATGAGTACCATTCACAGAGAGTTGCTGCAATGACAGCATTGTAAGATGGTGAAAGATCTCTTCAGTGGGCTGGTTTCAGTCATTATGCAAATGTACTGTTTATAAGATTGGGGAAACCTGCAGTCAGCTGAGACTGAAGAAGTCACTTGGATGAGCGACGAAACGTTTCTCCCACAAAACGCTACGTCCAGATGAACAGATTCAACTTTTGCAGATAGAAAATAAACGTGTTAAGCTCACTGCTCTGTCTCCCTTTATAAGAACATTTTTCTGACACACACAGCAGTGGCATGCAGTGATTTTATAGAAAGGCAAGCAAATGACAACCAAAATCAAATACACACACAAATGGGCCTAAATCTTGATTTAAAATAAAAAATATATTAAACAATAATGGATTGGATTTATATAGCGCTTTTCAAGGCACCCAAAGCGCTTTACAATGCCATTATTCATTCACGCTCACATTCATACACAATAGTAACAATCAGCTGAAAAATAAGCAATTAAAAGTCTTGAGTAGAGAACGCTACAGTCTCTAGTGAAATTGAAATAAGCCTAATTTTCAGTGAAAATATCAAACTGCAGCCACAAGATGGCAGTAATGTAAAAGAAACATGTTGTAGCAGATTTTCTGAAATACACAAATAAAAATCAGTGATTAGTCTTTACAAGTGAAAGTCTAAGCTAATTATCCAAATATGTGTGTCTCATACCAAGCTTCAAGCATCTGGAGAGTATTGTCAATTTTTTTAAATACCATCATTGATGCAGTTGTCTTCTTTGAAAAATAAAAAGGAGTACATTCTGTTAAAATTATGGCCCCCAGCTATAATATACCGGGCAACATGGCGGCACTGTGATTAGCCCTGTTGCCTCACAGCAAGAAAGAACTGAGTTCAATTCCACTATCAGGCCGGGGTCTTTCTGTGTGGAGTTTGCATGTTCTTCCTGTGTTTGCGTGGGTTCTCCCTGGGTACTCTGGCTTCCTCCCACAGTCCAAAGACATGCAGCTAGTGGGGTTAGGTTAATTGGAAACACTGAAATTGCCCACAGGTGTGAATGAGAGTGTGATTGGTTGTATTAGACTAGCAATCTGTCCAGGGTGTACCCTGCCCATTGCCCTAAGACTGCTGGGATAGGCTCCAGCTGCCCTGAAAAAGATAGATGGATATAAGATGCTGTCATCCTTACATTTAGAAGAAGTGTATGACTAGGAGCAGTCCGGTTGTGCTGCATGGATGTTGTTTTTAGACTCTCTCCACCACACTCTTCTTTTAGAAGCAGAAACGTGCTACTTACAAAAATAATAAAGCCATAAGCTGAAAAAAAAAGATGCTAACACAGTTCATATAGCAAAGTTTTCTCAACAGAAAGAAATATACAGTTATATCACTAAAGTATTGCTGGTCATTAAAAAAACAAAACAAAATAATAACTGTTAGCTTCATGTTAGCTAATGTAACCTTTCTTTCTAACTTACGCTAATGTTTGCTCAAAGCTATTTTCAAGCATTCAGTTTTCCCTGAAAAAGACATAAAACTGGAATTTAATATAATGTGCTGTAAGAATTCAAAAGCAGTTAATTCTGACTCATTTTCCTTTCAATATTTTCTTTAACATAAGTTGAAAGTGAATTTTGAGTGACAAAGCCCCCCACTTCCTCTGTGTGCCTAAGAAAGAACAAACCTCTGACTGAGAATAGATGTGTACAATCTACTATATTTGACACTGTGTTGAATTTACCTTTAGCTATGTTCTTTCTAAGCACTGTATTAGCTTTCGCTTTATTGTTATTCACATTTTGCAAATTATGCTCATTAAACATGAAAAATTAATGCATTTCATTACATTTTCACAAGTTGTCAGAGTTAGCAGAGTGAAAGCAGCGACATGAATCTCGTGTGGTTATTTGGTGGTTCAGAAAAAAATTTGAGTGATGAGAAACCTGCAGACATGACGACCTGAAAGTGACATGATGAACAGTCAGTGTAGTGCAGCAGCTTTCTGCCATCATTCAAGTCAACTTGAAGTATTGATTGCTGCTCTGTACTTTACCATGATTTATATTTTCTTTCTTTCCTGTAAAAAAAAAATCACAAGGTATGCTTATGAAACTTGCAGCAACAGCAAATTTGATTAAGTTCTGAGAGTTTTACCAGAATGAGAGCAGAGACTTGTAACACAGTTGTCTGTGGTTATTTTGTGGCGTGAGAGAAAAAGAAACCGAGAGAAACAGGCAGATGATGTCTATGATACTGTAGTTCACTATGATGCATGCAGAGCAACACCTTTGACAGAACAATTTATTATCAAACATCTGGATGTATACTGTTTCTCTACAGAATTCTTCTTTAGACTAATTAGTGATGACATTATGATATTGAAAATCTCATCTGTAAGTTTCACCAAATTACACTACACCATACTACACTAAGTAATTAAGTAAACAATTAAATGACATAAAAGTTCACTACCGTAAAATTTCTAATTATATATAAGAATTCCAGCTTCTCATGTTCCTTTTTACCCATGTTGCTGTCATTCGGTATCTCTACGTCTATCACTATGGCCATCTTCCTCTCCTTGTCTGCCACTACTATGTCCATTCACCAGTTTGTCCATCTGTATCTCAAAGTTCCACAGGATCTTAGCTCGGTCAGTCTTTGTCATTCTCGACCACCCCTTTAGAGGGTGTTCCATTTTGACCTCGGGACTTCCAGGCCATATTTCAGGACACACATGTTCCTGTATACTATGCCAGTCACTTGGTTATGGGGTTACATGTATGTCCTGCCTGCTAGCATCTTACACCCTGCTGTTATGTTGTGGATTGTCTCTGGGGCATCTTTACACAGCCTGCACCTGGGGTCTTGCCTGGTGTGATAGACCGCAGCCTCTATGAATCTTGTACTTAGAGCTTGTTCCTGTGCTGCCATGATTAGTGTCTCTGTGATGTCTCTCAGTCCAGCTTTGCCCAGCTACTGGTAGGATTCCTGGATGTCAACCACTTCCTCTATCTGATGGTGGTACATACTGCACAGGGGACTAACCTTCCATGATGGTTCCTCCTCTTTCTTGAGTTTCTGCTGCCTGACGTATTCACTGAGCATGTGGTCGGTTGGGGCCACCTTCCTGATGTATTTGTGATGTTCCTTGTGTCGTCCTGGACTGTGGTACTGACACTCACTAGTCCCCGGCCCGTCCAGGGTGCTGGACTTGGGGTGAAACCCTCCATACATGGTTCGGAGCGTCCTTGTCTTGATGTCAGTGGCTTCCATCTTCTCAGTTGGCCAGTTTATTATTCCAGCAGGGCGTTGGTGTTGATAGTCCGGATCTAGTTCTGACTCTTCAGGACTTGTCTGACCCTCTGTGGGTACTCAGTGGTTGCAGCTTTCCTACCGGCTTCTTCGTGGATCCCATTTGCCTGTGGAATTCCCAGATACTTGTAGCTGTCCTCACCGTCTGGAATGTTGCCTTCTGGTAGTTCGATCCCCTCAGTTCTGACCACTTTTCCTCTCTTCATTACCATCTGACTACACTTCTCCAGCACGAATGGCATTCCAACGTTGTTGCTGCATATCTTAATGGTGTGGATCAGTGAATCAATCAGTGTCCCCTAAGCTCCCCTATGCTCCTATTGCATCAGTCTCCCTTTGTCCTTTATGGATCATCAGCTCATTTTCCCTCAGTGTTTTCTAGTTCCTTGTGACTCCTAATGTTTTGCTTAGTGTAGTTCTTTAATTTTAAAGTTTTATTTTTATTGTAATTTTTTTTGGTCTGGATTACCAACCTAATAAATGGTGCCTTTTATTATAGTATTATTGTCTGTCATTGTCTGCATTTGGGTCCTCGACCTCTACACTCGGTCTGCTCACCCCACAGACCCTGACAGTTACTGGATTTTTCTTTTGTGGTGTAAAAAAAATAAACATGACGACGTTGAAGTTTTAATTTCTGACAGCATGAATGAAAACTGCCCTTTTTGAAGTACTAGCAAGTTTTCTTGCATTTTGCAGGACGTTTGTGAAACATGAATTTCATTATTACACATTTTTCAACTGAACAATTCAAGCACTGCTACTTTTCTTCTAATTTCTTCTGTATAATATCCCCGAACACAGAGAATGAACACTGACTGATATACCAGCTGTGGTGTCTCTGTTATGATGCTGAAGTGATTTCAGACAATAAAACCATCACTGGTTACAAACTCTTTTCTTAGTGAGCAGGCAGTGACTTGATGGTGGAGTCAAAGTCAGCTGTGTGGTTATCACTGAAGTGCAGTCTTGTATAGTGATGAGCTGGGATGTTTTCATCCATAGAGTCAAGGTTCATCTGAGGAGGCAAGACAGTTATTCTAATTTTACATTGAACTGCTTCAAACCTTTGACTGATTCTTCTACAGACCATCAAAGTGCCTTGAAAAACTATTGACCCCCTTTCTTGATTTTTTTTTTATATCTTACACTTAAAATGATCAGATCATCAAATACATTTTATTGTTAGACAAAGATAAGTAAATGCAAAATAAATTTTTAACTGATGATTTTAGTTATTAAAAGAAGAAAGCTATCAGAACCTAATCTTGCCTCCCCTATTTTAGTAGCCTAAAAACAGAACAGAGCTAGAGTCTAAAGATAGAGGCTTGCGTGGCTTCTGTAGCCTCAACCAAATTAAATGCAGTGAACTGTGCACTCATCCACATCCTGTGTGTTGACGTGTTGTGGTGGGTCCCATCAGTAGCTGGAGACTTACTACAGTGGTGCCAAATATACCTTACCAGCTTTATTTATGAAGCACTTTAACATAAAACCAGGGTTCACAAAGTTCTGTACATACACAAATAGCATAAACACAATAAAACAAAATAACACAAAATAAGATAAAATAAATAAATAAATGAATTAAAAAAATAAAATAAAACATGTTAAAACAAGTTGAGTCAGCCCCTCAAAGAGTGCCAAAGGCTTCGGCAAATAAACATGTTATAAGAAGAGTTTTAAACTCAGAGAGAAGAGGCCTGCCAAACATACAAGGGCAGATCATTCCACAACTTTGGAACAGCTACAGCAAAAGCACGGTCACCTCTAAATTCATACTTAGTTTTTGGTGCCTTACGGAGTTGCTGATTGGGAGACCTAGGGGAGCGGGCAGGTGTATGTAGATGTAGTAGCTCTGAGAGGTGTGTTTGTCGGGGGGTATGCCATTCAGAGATTTAAAAACAAAAACAAGAATATTAAAAACGATCCTTAAATGTACAGGTAGCCAGTGGAGTGAAATTAAAATGGGAGTAATGCGCTCAGACTTTTTTGTTTCAGTTAAAAGACACGCTGCAGCATTTTGCACAACCTGCAGACGCCTAATGGATGCGTCGCTAACCCCACAATAAAGTACGTTATAATAATCCAGCCTATATGTAACACAGGCGTGGATTAGTCTCTCAAAAAGCTGCTTTGATAAGATGGGCTTTATTTTGGCACATTGCCTCAAATGAAAAAAGCTAGCTCTTACAACAGCTCTGAGCTGGCTTTCAAGTTTAAGATCTGCCTCCATTTTAACTCCCAGATTAGTGATGATTGGTTTAACATACTGTGCCAGGGAACCAAGATCCATAGTAGTGGTCTCAGGTCTCCCACATTGAAGAGAAGCAGAGGATACAAACTCACCAAGTTTCACAGAGAAAGTTCGCTGTGCCAAATAGGATCTTGTTACGACCCTGCTCAAAAGCCGCAACATAAAAAAGGAGACGAATACCAGAGTGTTAGTGAGAAGAGGTTTTATTTTAAAATGGCATAGCAGGTTGGCAAAAATGGCTGGTTCCACCAAGGCAAAGACTAGTGAGCTCCTGGGAAGCCTGCCTCAGGTATGCTTTTATCCACACCTGACTAGGTGTGGCCAATTAGCAACAGCTGAACAGACTGAGGAGATTAGGGGCTGCAGAGGGGCGTAACAATCTGAACCACTGCAGTGCGGTACTCCTAACACCCGCCAACTGCTGTAAATGGGAAATTAAACTCTTATGATCCACTCTATCAAAGGCAGCCATTAAATCTAAAAGCACGATAATAACAGTCACCTGAGTCAGTTACTAAAAACACATCAGATTCTGTACTATGCAAAGCTTTAAAACCAGATTGAAAAACTTCTAAAATACTGTGTTCTTCTAAAAAGGACATTAATTGCTTGTAATCTGGCTTTTCAAGAATTTTTGAGATAAAAGGCCGTTTGGAGATAAGCCTGTAATTTGCAATAATATCAGGATCAAGAGCAGGTTTCTTGAGTAGAGGCTGAATCACTGCATGTTTAAGGTTCACGGGTACAACACCAGAGGAAAAACTACTATTTACAATGGATTGCACAAATGGTGCTATAGTGAGAAAAACCTCTTTGAAAAATCGAGGAGGGAGAGCCTCATAAGGGGAACCTGAGGGCTTCAGGTGAGAGACCAACTCCTGCAGGCAGAACAAAGAAACTGGCTCAAACCTGTCAAAGACAACAGAGCTAAGGACAGGGACAGAAGGGTCGAGAACGGAATGGGAAATCTGCGCTTTCACCGATGATACTTTATCAATAAAGAAGTGTAGAAGTTTTCACAAATGTCCTGAGAGGACTCGACACCAACAGTCTGTGGAGCATAAAGGATCATGTCAGTGGTTTTAAATAAGGCATAAGGCTTACAGGAGTTTGCCTGAATAACAGCAGCAAAATGGTTTCTCTTAGCATCTTTAACAGTTTTTTGATATGAATTCCAGTAATACTGTAATATTTCATATGACACCTTAAGTTTATCCTTCTTCCATTTAAGTTCAGCTCTCCTAAACTTTCTTCTGGCAGCAAGGAAGGAAGAGAAACCTCAAACAAGACAGGCTTATGATCCAACCATACAGCATCACAAAACCTCTAAGTTAGAGGTAAACCGTGAGTCAAATCAAGATCCAACGTGTGCCCACATTTTTGTGTAGGCACAGACACAGGTTGCACAAAATCAAAAGAATAAATAGGATTTAAAAACGTCCATCACAGTACATCATGCAGAATCCACAACACATACAGACGGTCGAGGTGCTAGTGCAGATGGTGGCAGACCTGGTGATGATGCAGTGTTAGCAGGTGGTGGTGCATCAGCAGAGACACTGCAGGAGGAGACTGAGTGCCAGAGGCAGGTCTTGGAAAACCTCCTTGCTTGGCCTGGGTCTTGGCCTGCACCGCCGCTGCTGGATGAGAGAGGGGGGTGACCTCCAGTCTTTTTTAGTCTTTTTAAGCCATGGTCGAGGTGTGCTGGTGGCCTATGACTGAATGGATCATATGGCTACTGCTCATGTTATTGGGAGAGTTACAGACGGCGAGGCTCAGCCTGCTGCAAGAATCACAGGGAAGTTTTGGGCAAGCTATGGTGGAGTCGCGCTCTACAAAGATGCCACAAATCCTGGTTTGATCAGGGTCACTGCTGGAGGCAGAGTGGGTGGAGATAAGGTGTCTAGATGGGGACAGCCACAAAAAATTTTCTTCATTAGTGGATATAACGGCTCTTACTGTGGTTCGCTGGAGTCCGAAGCCTTTGAAATATCTTATGTAACCCTTTCTAGACTGACTGATAGATGTCAATGACATATTTTCCCAGTTGTTCTTGAGTTTCGTTGAACCATCACATGATGCTGCTTTTTGGGACTTTTTAGCCTGCTTCACTTTGTAAGACAGGCTCTATTTAAGAGATTTGACAGTATTCAGGCCTGAGTGTGGTTAGTGAAATTGGACTCACAGAAAAGACTCACTCAGGGGTTATACTGGGTCAAAAGTTGTCCACAGAACCATAGCGGACATGGTCTTATACAGTGGGCTCAAATGGAGGAATGGTGGAATAGAGATGATCCATTTCATCCTCTGAAGAATTAAGGCTGGGGTAGTGACGATCCTGCTCTGCTGGTTGGGGTGAGATTTCATCATACTTGGAACCCAAAAAAAGAAAGAGAGAAATAACAATTTGAGACGTTATTATTGTTGAACTTATTGCTGATCTTTCAGTGCAGAGCTCAGCTGGAGGGGAGGATTAACACAAAGTAGACTCACTCATAGCTCTTATATAATAGCTCAGCTGTATGAGGTGGTATGTTAATAAAATGTTTAAAATCATTTACATGGAAATTTTTACAGATTCATGACCTCCACCGTGAAGTACAGGACGTGGAGTATTTGGTACAAAATATTACTGTCACCAGAACAAAATCACTGCCGACTAAAACCAGAGAAGAAAACCAGAAATCAACAATTCTCTGATTTTAATGATTTGGACATCTATTTTAAAATGAAGCTGCTCTCCTAGTTGATGTGAAAGAAGCATGATAGATGATGCTGAGGTTTTATGTTATAGTACAGTTTTATATATAAGTATACATATATGTTTTTCTTTACCAGGTGTGAGTCATCCAGAGTTTCATGTCTTGAAGGTTTGTGAGAATTACTCTTTTTTCTGGTTTGTAAAAAAGATACAAATACAAAGATGAACACGTGGTTAGTCTGAGAATTTGAGACTGAACCTGATTGAACTGAGAGAGGAAACAGGGCTCATCCTCACCTCCTCCACCAGCAGACAGTGAGAAGTATTAAACCCAGCAGAGCTGCAGAAACTCCTGCAGCTGCTGGTGTCCATGTTCCTGTGATACTTTGGACAGTGAGAGTCTTTGGAGCAGAGCTGATATCTTTGTTGGTTTTCACAGCACAGGAGTAGCTTCCTGCATCCTCCCTGCTGACTGGGTCTAGGATCAGATGTTTGTTCTGGTTCTCTCTCGGGGTCAGAGGTCGACTGTTCAAGTACCAAATGTAGTTTGTGTTGTCAGTCAGAGGACAGCTGGTACTGCAGGTCAGTGTGACTCTCTGACCCTCTGTCACCACTGCAGAAGGACTCATCTTCACTCTCAGCTCTGAAACACTCAGACTGGTCAGTAAATATAAGACACACAATCATGTGAAAAAGAAACTCTTTCAATTCTAAGATTTTATTAGGAAAAAATAGATCTTGTCATCAGCAGGTCTTGAAATAAGGTAAATACAACCCCAGACGAACAATCCAACATGACATATTACACTATGCAATTATTTATGTAACAAATATTGAGGAGACATTAACTAAAGACACCTGTGCTGCTGAAGAGGATTTAAGCACTAAGAACCAACCACTTTAACATCATCAATTGTGATCACTTCTATAAAAACAGAGGTTTTGGCAGTTTGTAGGCCTGGAGCCTTCAGTTTGTGACTTAACACAGTGACGAGGAGGAAAAGATATCAGCAGTGATCCTAAAGAAGTAACAAATATATATATATATATATATATATATATATATATATATATATATATATATATATATATATATATATATATATATATATATATATATATATATATATATATATATATATATATATATATATATATATATATATATATATATATATATTATATATGATTTTTTGTAATGTTTTTATATCATTTATTTTAATTATTTCTTTTATTTTGATGACATTGTCCCTCTGTTCAGCACGTTGGCTGACACTTGATATTTTTTAAATGTGCATACAAATAAAGGTGACTTGACAGACAGTTTGCACTCATTCTACAATGAGACTGCTTGTTCAGATGTGGAAAACCTTCAAAACAGCTGCCAATCTTCACAGCAAAAGGTGAGACCGCGCAATGCTCAGAGAAACTGCAAAAAACCACAGAGTCACATCTCAGACTCTACCAGCCTCAGTTAGCATGTCAAAGGTTAATGTTTATGGAGCCATATGCAGAAAAAAACTGAACAAGTATGGCTTCTTTGGAAGGATTAACGAAATAAAACCTCTTCTCAGGTTATGTTTATCACATTTTAGAGCCTGCTAAAGGTTTCTTACATTATACCCTGATACACAAAACATTAGACATTTAAAAAGGGTGTACTCTCCTACCTACATGACTGCAATTTGGAGGTACTATTTACAAACATAAGGTTAGTTTCCCAAAACAACCATGTGAACATTACAAAGTTGCTCAGGTAATCTTTTTCCTTTTCAAAGCATGAGAAACTTGTTTAAAGAAAACTAATTAAGATTTTAAATGGGTAATAGAACGCAGGTTAACTATTTGTAGGATTTGGTTTGTCTCATCATATTAATATTATAATATCACGCACCAGAACATGCAAAGTGTGAAACACATAAAGAATCTACAGAGTAAATATAGAGTGTCTAAATCTGACAGTGTCAGAAATTAATTTGCGTAACTTGGTATAAAGATCTGGAGACGTTTGGTGACTCCATCATGGATGCTGTTGTGGATGGTTCTGATTCAGTAACCCAAAATGCACCTACCTGTGGCAGCAAGTGGTCCAAGGGCCAGAAATGTAAAATGTTACTGTACATGTGACAGCTGTTACATAATTTGAGGACATTTTAGGTACATAAACACTGAGTGAAACAAGCTGTAATTACCTGTGACAATCAGTGTAACTCCAGGAAAATCAGACTGATTCACTTCTTCATTTTCTGTTGTGAAGGTGAACCTGTATTCTGCTGAGTCATCTCTCTTCAGCTTCTTTAATCTGAGGATGTGTTGGTTCTTCATGCTGTCATCATACTCCACATGACCTGCATCCTCAGTCAGCTGTTCAGCTTCTCTCTTGACTTTATACCAACATTTAGACTGTATCTGCACGTAGTCAGGATGTGAGTATTTACTGGACATGTTGACTGAAGATCCTTCCAGAGCACAGATTCTGCTGTGGACATAATTCAACATCCAGCAGGAATCATCACTAACACCTGAAATATAGATGAAACAGAGAAGAGAGATATTTTAACTTAATTAGTTCAATCAGTTTATTTGTATCACACATTTAAACCCAACAGATCTTGACCAAGGTACTGCACAACAAGTAAAAAGCGCTTTAAACTATACCAATAATTACTAATACTAATAATAAAAAACAACTAAATACTTTATAAAAATAATAAGAATTGTGATGTGATCACCAACATTTAAAACTGATCCTGAACTTTACAGGAAACCAGTGTGATGATTAGTCATAATTGCAAGAAGTGGTGGTAATACTTTGTAAGTGGAGAGACAATAAGTTTACTCACAGACGTCAGCAGAGCGCACATCCTCAAGACCTTTTACACCACAAGACAAACTGTCTGGATTAGAGCTGGAAACTAGAATCTGTTTTCCCTCCTTCACTGTAGGCTTTCTGGTCTCATACCACACAAAGGAAATCAGAGGGTCAGTCAGAAAACAGCTGCTGTTACAGGTCAGTCTGATGTTACCTCTGTGTTCAGCAGGAGTCCTCTGGACATGAATTTCTGTTGGGAGATGATAAACACATTTTCCACCAGTTAATCTCTGTCATGTCGAATAAATAACGAATAAAAATGAGATTTCAAAATGCAGTTTGTCCAGAGCTTCACCTCTGGGATATGTGATGGAGCAGGACTCGTCCACTGATGTCTGCTGAGAAGAACACATTCTCCCTTTAGCATAGGTCACACTGAAGCAGGTCTCTGTGATGGAATCTGAGAAAAACCAACAACTTTCAGTAAATTCATTAGAGTCTGAACAGTAAAGTGTTTGTGTTTAACATCTCATAACATGATGAGGAGGTGTCCATCATGACTCACCCACAGAGACTTCAGGGGCTCTGTGATCCTCGTAGCCTTTGACAGCACAGGAGTATGTGACTGCTTCCTCACTGCTGAGCAGCTCTTGGTACCAGGGAGACCAGTCCTCATAGAGAAACTCTCTGTTCTTGTACCAGATGTAGGCTGCAGGCTTTTCAGTCAGAGGACAGCTGCTGCTGCACATCAGTGTTACTGTCTGTCCCTCTGTGGCAGGAATCACCTTTACCTGCAGCTCTGAGAGGATGATGGATAACAACTTATACAATGATGTCATCTGGAAAATAATAAAGTACTGAGAGCAAGTGTACCTGCAACAGCTTGATGTGAGCAGTGCAGATCCACTGATGAACATTTGAGAGCACAGATCCTGGTTTCTCCTCCATTTACACCTTTAACAGAAACTTTTATTGGTGAAAAGATTTATTATCGCTGTTACTGTCTGTTTGATCTTTCTATCATTAAACACTGAATAATGATGTATATTGTAAGAATTTGAAATCATAAAGTAAATATATATCATACAATGTAAGTTTTAATTCTATTCTTCTAAGGAGCTTATAAAAGTATCACTATAGACTACATTGACACACAAAAACATAAACATAGTTAGACAGATGTAAAACATAAAGCCTTAAACAAAAGTCTAGCATCTGCTAACAACATTAGCTCTTACATGTTCAGCTTTTACATGTAAAATTTACAGCTTTAACACAACATCTGAATAATAAACATTGTGAACATTTATGCTAACTTTCTTTTCTGTGCTAATCTGTGATGACAACATGTTACTGTGAAGGATCACAATCTGGTGCTTTAATTCAGAACAAGTAAAAATCCTGTTAACTGTGAATCTCCTGTTTTCTAAAATCATTTTGTAACTTTCTGCAGGTTTGACACTAAAACTTCTGCCTTCCACAAACATCATCACAGTCATCATGAGGAGGACAAACAAATTATTCCTACCTGAGAGACACAGAATGAAACCCATGAACAAACATCCAGCTTCTGCCAACAACATGGCTGTTTTTTCACTTCTAATCAGAAAGTTGATGTATGAATGTTTTAAAGAGCCGATCACTGCTGCTGCTCTCAGTGTTTGGGAAATATCAGATACATAAATGTTAAAAATCAACATCTGTCTAACAGGAATGACTGACTTGTGTGAGTGTGTCAGCAGACAAACTGTATTTAGCTTTAACATCATCACTTCCTTATTAACCCCCCTCCCACAAAGAGCCCTCTAGTGAAGAATCGAGGTATTGCAAGAGCAAATCTACAAATATACCTTTGCATTTGCTCCTTATCACCATTGATGGCTTTATTATTGTTTCACTTTAAGGACTCCACTTTACACATTTTATTATATTGTTTTTAAATACCCGCTAGTGTTGATCCTGTCAGTGGTTATTTTGTGTTTTTAAAAAAAGTTGCCAAGAAAAAAACTCAGTGAAGTGCAGTCTGTTGTCATGATGGTCATCCTGCTCTACTTACTGAACTGAGATGTTTTCATGCTTGACATCAGGATTAATCTGCAGAGACAAGACAGTTATAATAAATTCATAAATTAAATTACATCAAACCTTTGGATGATTCACTTTGCAGATTCAAGATTCTTTATTTGTCACATGCATAGTTGTACGAGTTCAACACGCAGTGAAATGAAATGTGTCCTGTAAACACTCCCCGACTAAAGAGGACATTATATACACCAAGTAAGTGAAATATATACATTAAGTTGATTTAATAAAACTATCTGAAATGTTTAATTAAGTCTGAAAATGTACATTGTGTGAGTGGAATGTTAAAGTGTCTTGTGCCATATTAGCACCGCAATATATTGACAGAGCAGTGCAGGTGGGGTAAACAAGTGCCCAGAGTGATATAAACAGAGTACTACGACAGAGTGACCAGAGTAGTGCAAACTGTAATGTACAAGGTAATATACACAATAGTGAGGCCAAGAAGAGGCCAATGAAAAGGGATTTTGTAGCCCTGTATTTTGCATGGGTTACATGACCATTGAATATTAATTATACAAATGTTTTAGTCATTAAAGCTGCTTTGTAAAACAAATAAACTCCTGACTTTCTCTGCGAGGATAATGGAATGGTCTAAAGTTTTTCCAAAATCTTCTAAAGTTTCCTCGATGAGCATCATTCATTGGATACTGAATGATTCACTTCTAAATTTCTGCCTGTAGGCCTCATGTACAAATTCACAAGTATGCAAAATTATCTCTTTAAGCACTTCAAATGGAACGATAGTTATCTTTTCAAAAGTGCTGAAGTACAAATGTACCTCAGAGAACTAAGGCAGGCAGGCATTACTGCAACGTTTTTACTGCATTTTTGGGGGTGAGATTTGGGGTTTGTTCAGTTGAATGCCCTTTCTACCCTGAGGATATCCTCAATGCTTTTACTTTGAGCTGTTTTAACTTTAACTTTGGAGATCATCATCTTCTTTACACACTTTATCCTTTTCCTGTGGCTCCAACTGTGACATCCTATCCTGAGTACAAAGTAAGTGAATCCAGGTAAGAGAATAAAGAACTCAGTTAATACAGGGCTCAGGTGGAGGCCTTAAAAGAAGGTTACAGGTAGGTTTAGGTGAGACAGAAAGGAGGATAAAACACATAAGTTTAAGATTGATTCCTGATGGCAAATAAATGATCGTTCAGATTAAGGGAAACAGGACAGATGAGGAGATGTTTGTGTTTGTACCTGCTGTTTGTTGTCTGATGTTTCCCTTCTTGGAGACTGACTGGAAGTCCTGTTTCTTCTGATTCATAAAAATAAATTCAAAAGTGAGTGAAGAAGAGGTTTCAAATCACATTTTAAATGTGATTGAAAGAGAACAGAGTGATGCTCACCTAAAACCCAGCTTCTGCTAAGATCATGACTGCTGTGGATTTCAGCTTCTAGTCAGAAAGTTGGTTGGATGATTCTTTTACAGCTGAATCTTCTCACAGAAAAAGCAGAAAACAAAACGGAGATTTCCCATTTCCTGTCCAGGCCTTTAGTTTTTGTACCCTCCTTTAGCTACTGCCTGCTAAAACCCAAGAAGGTGCAGAGAACATGTCGTCGCCCACTAGTGGAAAGGAGATATATCTTCCCTCCATTTTTCTACCTGGACATATTTGTAATGCTTTAAAAAAAATCCCAGAAAAGGGCGAGTGCATGAGGCGAGTAATAATAAAGTGTAAGTGTAAGAAAAAACAAACAAAAACAGTTTTCAGAATTACTTCCTTTACTAAGAGGGTTTAAGTTAAAGAAATGGCTCTATCTACCAACAAGATGTCAACGAAACAATCAGCCCGAAGAAAAACTGACAGAAGGAAGCAGCTACTTACTACTGGTTTCTTCTCCAATGACACCTTTAACAGAAGCTTTCAAACAGGTTTATTATTATATTACTATTATCTTTTTGACCTTTCTGTCCTTACATATTATCAAAGTATAGAAGTTAGCACTATATTTCTATAGTATGATCACTCACACACTGAGACAACATGGCGACTGCAGTTCACAAAAGAAAAGAAAAATCAAGAGTTCTCACTGAACTGGACACAGCTTAAAAACTGGTGATGCAATATTGCGTGTCGCCAGTAGATGGCAGCAGCGGCTTGAATTCTTACCCGAGCGGTACGAAAATCAGTCAGCCTAAAGTCATGACAGCTGGATAACAGCAAGAGAAGCAGAGAATAACACAAGCCTGTTTAGTTGTGTTTGAGGTGAGAGCGATACACAATCATGATGTGTGTTTATGTTATATTAGCTAAAGGACCTAGATGCATTTTTTTGTTCATTCAGTGTGTAACATGTTTACATGGAAATACAACCTGTAGCTGTTCTCTCATTTCTCACTTTAATGTGTGCAACATTTTATTTTCATTTCATCTGCTCTGTGTTGTGGCTCTTTGAGCTGCGTGCAGTTGTGTTAAATTGTGGAGGCGTTGGTGATAAAACTGTTTTCTGCATTTATGATGGAAACAAACTTCTGTGATGAAGAAGACTCTCCAGCTTCAGCCGTAGTGGTCTGTAAACACACTGTGGGAAATGATCAGGAAACATAGAACATGAATATTGTATAAATACATGTGACTGTTTCTATTTTTGGTGTGCAGTGTTTTTTTTTTTAAGTAACGGATTTTTGCTCAGATCAGTGAGATGAAGTTGTGCAGTTTGATCAACTGTAATGATGTAAAGTCTGCTGTGATGCTGAGACCTGTGTTTTGGGGAAACCAAGAAGAAGGTGAGCAGAGATCAGTGAATGAGTCCTGCTCCATCACAGCAGACGTCTCTGAGTAAGACAGAGATCTGTTTATTTTGGTCAAGTTTTTCATACAGGGCACTGAATCAACTTTAAAATCTCCCATTTAAATTTCCAGTCTTCACAATAATAACTGCTGGAGAGTGAATTAAATCAGCAGGATGCTCTGGAAGAATTTTCAGTCTTATGTTGGAGTAAAACGATGGAGAAAAGGTAAAGTGGAAGATAGAAAGGTTTACATTTTATGACTTTAGTCCCTTGCTCAGCTTTCCTTGACTGGTTTGTTAGTTCCCTGTTTTCATCCCTTTCTGGTCTTTACTTTGTGTCCTGTGTTCATGGTCGTCTTTCTTATTTCCCGTTTAGTTGTGTCAAGTTGATCTTGCCTCCTTTAGTCGTGTCTCTCTTCCTGGTGTATTTTAATGATTGTTGTGCTTTCTTGTCTTCAGTTTTACTTCCCCTTAGATCATTATGTTAGTTATTCTCAGCTGCATTCCCACCTGTTTCCTCTCTGCTCGTTATCTCATGACTGTTTATTATGAGTCTCAACAAACAGTAAAATCAAAGCCTTTTTCATGTGTATTAAAACAGACAAGTAAATCAGATCAACTCTGTGACCTGTGAATAAAAACCTTTAAATGCTGTTTTGAGACTTCGACACCAAATGGTTTAATACTTCTATCAAAACTTTCTCACTTTGTAAAAAAGTGTGCCTCATGTAGAGTTCAGACAAAAAATTAAATGTGAACGATTTATGTGAAACTTTACAAAAATGCAACTTTTTGTAAATAGAGAAAAGTAAAATGATACATGTTGTCACAATGTGTAGAGACGCAGGTGAATGATAACCAAAACGAGGCTTTATTGAGGGCTGAACAAAGCCACAACATGAGGAAAGAGAGAAAACTAACAAAACCCTAAACTGGGAAATCTAAGACTGAAATTACCTGAATCTGAAACCAGAACTAGCCAAACCTGGAACCGTGGGGGGACTGAGAGCAGCAGTAACACAGTTAAATGGTAGGCAGACAGACCAACGAAGAGCAACAGATAACACACACTAAATAAGGAAATAAGGAAATGGCACACAGGAGTGAGACACAGCTGAACCTAATTCAACATGACGAGAGAGGGGGGAAGCAAAACAAAATACATTCACATGACACATGGACCTTCAAAATAAAACAGGAAATACAACCAGCACAGGGGCAAGGACTTGATGCTACACAGAGGGGACACGGAGTACAGGACCGAGGGTGACATGAGGAGCACAGGAACCAAAACCCAAGAACTAGGAATCGTAAAGCAAGAAAAACTGGAGAGCTCAAAGTACAAAACAGAAACCAAAACACTAGCAGTCAAAACCATGATGAAAACAAAGATCAATAATATTACAAAAGTCAAAACACTGGGTGACTGACCCAGGACTGTGACACATGTGAAGCTACACTCATCAGAAAACAGACGATCCAAAAACATACAAAATGAGAACGTAGCACGAACTACTGTATAATACATCACAACAGCACTGGAACACTCACCAGCCAATTTATTAGGTATTTAATATTTAATCAGACAATCAGATCAGTGCATTCAGACATCTACAGCAGTCATTGTTATGATGAAACTGCTCAAACTCAGTTCAAGATACTGAGTCACTGTATTCCCTTTGTATTTCATACATAGGAAATATTTTTTTAGGGTTATAAAATAAGGGCATCCCACAATAAATCATTCATTGTAACAGCTGTCAACAACTGTGCTGTGTCCTGTAATGTTAGATACCAAACTGCACCAGTAGAGGGTGGTGTCAAAAAAGAGAGAAGGAAAATGACGTCTAGAGATAGTTAAGATGGCGAACTGATAAACACACACGTAACACCCTGCTGCATTCAGTTATGTAGGTTTATGTGCTGCATTCATTAACAGGCACTTGTTCCTTGCTGAGGACTTGTTTCATCATCAGCCACCACTGGATATGTGGCACACATATCCAATACACAGTATCTCTCTCAAAGTTTCACAGAAGAGTAAGTCTGTAAGTCTGTGTCTGCTGGAGTGACACCAGATGCTCCGGCAGAGCTGAATCTGACAGCAGCATAATGAGAACATTCCTGTTCTCTGGGCTGATCTGACTGTACGGTGGAACAAAGAGGAACCACATGTTTATTTTTAAAGTTGACTCTGCTGCACTCAAAAAAATAAAACATTAGATTTACTTAAAAAAGTTATGTCAAGTGGTTCCACACAACTGCTTTAAGTAACTTTTAAGAAATGTTGTTACTTAGTTTGAACTCAATACTGTTAAGTTAGATTTACGTAAGTGTATTGGCTAAATGTAACTTAATTGCAATGCTTAGCTGATACTTATCTTTGTTGCTTTAAGCCTACATAACTTGTTTAGGCAATATCTTTGTAATACTGTTACTTAGCTGGTACATAACTTTTCTGCTTTAGAAGGACATAACCTGGTTAGGTAGTATCTTTGTAAAACTGTTATGTAGCTGCTACATAACTTTGCTGCTTTTGAATTACATAAAAATGTTAAGTAATTTCTATTCAATACAATTACATATAAATCATTTACACTGGTTACTTCCATACAAAATAGCAAAGTTTCTTAAAAGTTACTTAAAAGCAGTTATGTGGAACCACTTGACATAACATTTTTAAGTAAATCTTAGGGAGATCTTTTAGGAAGAAATGAAGACAGCACCCAAATTATCAAACACAATCCTGCCTTTAATAAGCACATTCAGTGCATATAAAATACTTTTTTCCAAGCACAACAGCTTAACACAAAGTGCAATCAATGCAACTTGTTACAACTTCCAAGTGAATATTTTGTGCAGAAAATGTAGATCAGTATAAAGTGCTAACCAACTTGTCGTCAAACTAAAATGATTAAAAAAATGATCCAACAAAGTCCTGTCTTTACTAAGCACATTCAGTGCATATTAAATACTTGTTGACAGACCGAAAAGACTGTAGAGCCGTAGCTCAATGCAGACAACTTGTTACAACTTTAACTAAATACTTTGTGCATAAAACAATATTTTACTTCAAAGATCAGTGAAGTGCTAACCAACTTGTCTTTCAACTGGTCCAGAAAGCATCCAAATTATCAAAAAAAATCCTACATTTTACAAGACGTTTCAGGAATTATTTTCAAACACTGATAAGCATGAAAGAGCAAACTAAACTCATTTAAAACAGTGAAAATTGGCTGTTTTGTTCAAAAACTGTACTGTAAAACAGTGCTACTCAGTTTTTCAAGTTATGGTTACATCCCAAGTTGCAGACAGCTGCCAAATGTCACATTCTTTGAAATATCAAATCACAGCGGCCTAACCGCTAAAACTTTTTAAAATGTCTGTCATTTTCTGTATGTTGTCAAGTAGCAGTAGAAGAAGTGCAACACCAATTTTTTAAGTAACAGTATTTTGCTAAAATGCAAATGAACATTATTGTTCTCTAAAACTGGTGAATGTTCCCAAGAAACAGTACTGACAATGAAAAAAAGTGTTTATGAACAACTTAACTATACCTGAACGTAAAGCATTCAAACTAAGTTAAGCAATAAGGGCCTCCCGCTTCCTCCTCTTTATTCAAGGAGTTTGTTTCTGAGCACTTGAACTTTGTTTGATAGCTTCTTAGCATCAAGTCCCATCAGTACTTTCTGAAAAAAACTCAAAAGTGTACCTGAGGTTGGATGGGTAGCTCATGTTTAAAGTGTAGATCAGGCGAACAACAACACAACAGCAGTGGCAACATCAGGAAGATCTCTGAGCACAGCGACACCCTCAATTATGATACCAATGTCTTCTGCCGGGTCAAGGTCATGCTCTCCTTCTGGTTTGATGACGAGATGCCAATGAGCGTCTTCTCCATTTCACTTTCGGCCTCATGGAAGTCCACATCCTAAAAAATAAATAAATAAATAAATAAACATAATAATACAAGTTGCAGGGTTTCTTATCAATTAAAGGGATATTCCACAAAAAGTGGAAATTTGTCTATTACCATATTGCCAAGAGTTAGATAAGTGAGAAAAAAGCATTTTGTAACCAGCACAGTACATTTCTGATCTTATGCCCATTGTTCCTGGTGAGCTCAATAATCATAATCGACTGCAAATGAAAAGTAAAAAGTAACACGACGGATTTGCAGGAGGAGGCGATTTAGACTTGGGCCTACATTACGGTTACGCCAAAGCACCCTGTAACCCGCCATGGCATAGCACTTGGATACAACAACAACAGTGGTTGAAAAGCCTCTGGTTTCCATAAATAAACACATATTCGAATATCCATGCACCGGCGGCTTACAGTGTTGTATGTGGTAACCATAATGTATTCCCAAGTCTAAATCTACTCCTCCAAATCCTTCAAGTTACTTATTACTTTTCATTTAAAGTCGACATGATTATTGAGCTCACCAGGAATAATTCGTACCATTAAAGAGTCATTTGCAACCAAAATGCTTATAGTTCCCATTCACTCCATTTTTTAAATGCTAGGCAAAAGCAAATAGACTGCTGCGGGATCAGGAGAATTATTGCACTGGTTACAAAATTATTTTTTCTCACTTATCTTACTCTGGGTAATATGGTAATAGACCAATTTTCACTTTGGGGTGGAATATCCCTTTAAGCTGCAAAACAGTAGACAGCTCAGAGCGAGATGAGAGGTGTTGGTCTATCATCTAGATTACACGGCAGAACAACAAAGCAGAAAGACAGTACACTCAGCCCACATTACACCCCAACTGTAATGGCAAGGGTCACTCCGCATAAGCTTGTGCTTTTATATCTCCAATAATGTTCTAATTTTAACTTTTTGTTATAATCTAGTGAATGTGTGTGAGGAAAAATTACCGTCAGTTAAATTTTATTACTGGAAATTGTTTCTATTTGATTACTTGCCTGATATTCTTTGATCAAGCTGTTCGGATCTTCATTGAGGTAGACTGCAAGTCCTTTCAGCGCACACACTCTTCTCATTGCAACTGTGTCGTTCTGTAAAACATAAAAGCAAATTTGACTTAGCTAAACTTTAAAGACATTTTCAGTTAACTTCAGCAAAATAAATGTATATAATGCTTTGAGAAAAAAAGTCCATGACACACTACAGAAGAACAACAAAATTTAAAATAAAAAAAAATTAAGGAAAGAAGGAACATTATCATTTGAAAAAATGTGACGAGCAAAAAAAGGTAACCACAGGATCCCAAAAAAAACAGAAACCCGACCAAAAACAGCAGCATGAAGAATCCAGTGAGGAAGAGGATGAACAAGAGGTCACACCAAAGCCAGCCTGCACAGAGGATTTTTTTTTTTTAAAGTAAACCACTGAGTCCACTGATCTAAGGCTTAGGAGGAGAGTTCCAGAGTTTGGGGGCCACAGCAGCAATGATCTGTCACTTTTGGTCTTTAGACTGTTGTGCACTACCAGGCTTTGATCACTGGACCTCAGGGATCTGTTGGGGGTGTTGGGACTGAGAAGATCTCCATTGTATGATGGTGCTTGTCCATGTAAGGCCCTAAGGACCAGAACCAGGATCTTGAAATGAACCTTGAAGTTAACCAGCAGCCAGTGACGCTGGAAGAGAAGCGGGGTGACGTGGGTGTGTTTGGAGGACTTGAACAGGAGGTTTTGCAAGGACAAATGAAAAAACAGTTGTAGTACTAAGCCAGGGTTTCCCATAACCCTGGTCCTCAGGGCCCACTGTTCTGCATGTTTTCCATGTCTCTGCTTGAGTTTGGGTCACTGAACTCGTGTGTTGCACAGTGTGTCACGTCTCTAGAGTCCTAAGAGTGTGGCATGGGCAGCCGTGTGCGACGGCCGAAAAAACGCACGGTGTGATCCCGGCACAAAACAACCAACAGCAGAGGACATCCAGGACCACAATCTGAATATTACAGACAACACCAACAAGTACCAGATTCAAAACTGTTTGTAAGGTAAAGCATGTTGGTGAAATAGCTTTACTTTTGAGCTGATTTTATAAGACAGACCATCGCATCATTAGAGTGATAAATCCGAATCTGTGAGCCGCGTAAATACGGCAAGGCGCAAAGGTGAAAAGTGATATAACCTCGATTCTGATACGTTTTGCCTCGTAGTAATATTGCCGCTTGAGTCCCTCACCTTTGTTCGCTGAACGCACATCAAGCATTCTTGTCACAGAGGGAAGTCCCCGTGGTGGAGCCAGAGCAGCGCTGCCTTGGTTGACAGCAGAAGTAAATAACACAGGCAGACCATGGGCTGCTCAGCTTGTTTATGATCAACTGGACGGACGCAATGATACTACGTTCTTTTGGCCGTTAAGAAGACAGATCGCTGGTCTGTTTAGGGACAGTGAGAGACAGCCAGCGGTTCAATTGAGTGGTAAACACACTGCAGAGCGGAGCGTGGAGCGGAGAGACAACAGGTGAGCTCCAAGCTAAAACTACTGTCTGTTTACCATGGTCGCTGCAATTGACGCTGAATGCGTGACCCTGTACGTCACATGCGGGGGGCGGGCGCTCAGAGACCTCCCTTTATCCCGTCTTGGTTTGAAAGGTGCCTGATGGCAGTTTATTCTAGCTTCAGCTTTTCTACTGCAAATGCCAAAATTCTCCCCAGGGAGCCGCGGCAAATCCCGTTTTGGAAACGCTACGGTCCTGTAAAAACAGCTTTTAATTCTGGCAATTTTTTATATGAAGTATCCAAATCAACTTAAAACTTTATTACTGTGACAACACTATCATGAAAAGGACAAAGAATAAACAATCCCATAATACCAACATTAAACTTTACCTTACAATAGAAGGAGACAACAAAATCATATGTATTAAAAGAGGGAATGAAGCATTCAAAAAAATTAATTCCAAACCTCATCAATTGCAGCCATGATTTCTGTGATCTTGCGTCCAGATGTTCCTCCCTTGTTTCTGAAGACTTTGGTCAGTTTGGTTGTGTTGTTGTCCAGCTGTGCCATAAATGTGGATGTTAGCGGGACCGTAGTGATGCGCTGGAATTCAGCATTTATCTGTAAAATAAACAAATGTTTAGCATGATGGGTTTAAAATATTGCATGTGGAGTGCATTTGCAGATCAACTGATTCAGTTACCTCACGTGGAGAAAAAGAGCTGGCCATCGGCTTTTAAAGTCAGCTACGAAGGGCATGTCCTGAAGAATTTCTTGCCTCCGGTGAGGAAAGGTTTGGGCCATTTTTGCTTTGATGGTTTCATCGTTGTTCTTCTTCTTGAACTCTGAAAGCAGCACCAACCTTTCTTCTTCCTGACTCTCTCGGGTTTCTCCAGCTGGATAATCAGGGCAGAAATTCACCTCCGCTCTCCTGGGTTTCTTGACTTGGTTGGGATGCACATTACTGTTCCCTCTTCTTTTGAGAGAATTGATGACCAACTCACTACACCCTAAGTTCTTCAGTTTTCCACGATAGTTTGACATTTTATACTTCAAACTGATCTTCCATGCAGAAAATCCAGTTTCTGAACCCTTCTCTTTCAAGCATGGATGCTTTACAACCAAAGCTTGGCAAACATCACTAAGATTGCTGTCTGAAGGGTAAGCTTTGTACTTCATAATTTCTGAAGACAAGCTCTCTAAAATGTCAGACTTGAGCTTTGGTTTTAGGGTTAAAAGTGTTCCATTGGCTTGGAATTCCTGGTTGCCTTTTGTCAATTGCAGCTCTACATCGAAGCTAAACTCAGGTATGCGAAAGTCCAGTGGCCAGGCTTCTGATCGCAGCGTGGAGTTTGCTGAGCTCGAGGAGCTTGATGACCTGGATTCTGGCGATGACAGTATATCTGTGTCATAATCAGGGTTGTGGCCAGAGCAGGGGCTACCCAAGTTAAATGAGGACACACTGCTTTCATTACTACCAGTGGATGTTTCTGGTACACCTGTTTTAATCACTTTTATTTTGTCCATGTCTTTTAGATCAAATGTGGATGTCAGGTTAAGGAACTGATTAAAATCTGTGTCCATGTACTGCAATCTGAACTGTTCAGAAACTCCGCACTGATTTTCAATCTCCGCTTTGAGCTCGTTAACATTCTTTGGTATCCCCAAAGGAAGGGTTAACTTGAGTGCGTTGTTCTCCCCAGGATTATCAGAAGCTTTGTTGGGGCTGTCATTTCTGATGTCCCAATCTCCAACTGTTACTCTAAAAATAAGTGCAAGAACATGAGCAGGTGGTTCCCAAACTTCAGTACATGTTACAATGGTGAAGCAGGTATTTTTTAGTGGTATTCAGAATTTTGCAGCACAATTTTTTTTCTAGTATTTTTACAAGGCTTGAAACATATCCGAGTAGATTTAAGTTCTGGTCCAACTATTTTTAAGAACCAAACTTTGAGAAGAACTGCTATACAGCACAAAAATTAAATCGGCAACATGGACATTAAAATTACCTGAACAGTGTATGTATCTCTTTAATGTAACCATGCGAGAAGCTCCGACTTGGTAGTCACAAAGTGGATAACAATCCACCAGATCCTCATGTGCAACAAGAGAAATTTCCTTTGGAGATGGGTCAATTTTGAAGGATCTATAGTGTTCAGTGTACCACGAGCTCAGTTTTTTACTATAAACACCAACGAATCTGCCAAAATACACATCTGCAGGATTTCAGCAAACTCTGGCAGACCCCCAGTGATCCATGTACTATTAACATGCCCTTCCTGTAGTAGATGCCCGCAACAGACACACTCTGGGCAAGGCTAACTACAGCTGTGTCAGGGTACTTTTCAGCAAGACAATGTGCAATTTCACGTTTGAGAAGTTCTACTGGGACTGCCGAGACTCGTGAAACCTCAAAAGTGGCTTTGCTACAGCCTGATGAATGCATGTAATGGCCAATCATGAGCTGGTGTTTGGTTGACAAAGACAGGGTTATGTTTTTGAAGCAGTTTGTGTGTCTAGCAACTTTTTAAAAATGTGTGCTTTGCCTCGAATCTGATTGTCCATAATAAGGCAAGTGGACCAAAATGGCGAATTATTGAGGATAATGAGCCAGAAAGTGATGTTTTGGCAATGGTCTTCTATCTGGGCATACTTCTTTGTACCTTTGATGGTGGTCTAAAATCTTACTCTCCAGGTATGCAACTGAGTCACTGTTATGAACAGGACACACAACAAGCTCAACAATATCCTTCAAATCTAGTAGAAGTTCCCAAGCTGGTTCGTTTTCAGGTATGTGTTGTCCAATAATAAGTGGCAGAAGTCTTAGTAAACACCAATTTTCATGTGCATTGCCACCAACAGTTTTTACTAAGAAAATTGTGAGGCAATTTCTGAGGGCGATTAGTCTGATCCCTCCTTTGTAGGAAATGACTGAACAAGTCTATTTAGATTTTCAAAAGTGATGTACTTCTTGCCTATTAGTATTCGAAGGCACTCAGCTATCTCAAAAGGCACAATACCTTCAAAAAGGTCATGTGCAAGATCAGGGGGGAATCCTGCAGTGACCTTGAAGAAAGACAGACTGTCTGCCAAGACACACGAGCTTTTCACACCACAACAAGCTACCCCTGTCTCACGTGCAGTTGCTATGTGTACACGATGGAGCTCCTCAGTTCTCAGAGAAAAGTCACTATTTGTAGCTTTTGATTCAATCTCTGAGCGTGTAGCAGTACAAAACCTGCAAAAGTAATCTCCAGAAAAACTTTCCACAAAACCGGCCAATCCATGAGCTCCGAGGCTGTCTGCCACTACATATTGGACAGTGCCTTTAAAGTTGACCCCTAAATTGTCAATGAACACTCCCTGCTGCTCTAAAATGACAAGGTCTTGCAAAAGTGGCTCAAATATTTTTGGATAGCCAAAGGTCCTAAGGTCCTCACTTTTGCACAAGAGAGCCAAATAAATAGAAGAGAGGGATGAATGACTACCTGGTGGCAAGTTACCTAAAATCCAGTAAACTGAGCAAAGTTTATGCTTTTTCCGTGATGTCCCCAATGGATTGCAAATTTCGAAATCATCAACATAAAGACAAATAGAGATTCTTAGTTCACCGCCTGAGAAAAACTCATTATTTTGAAAATGTAGACCATCTTTATATGATGTATACTTTTCCTTATTTACAAAAGGATTCTGATTGTGGCTAGTGACAAATTTGTTCAGTATGTTTTCTTGTTTAAATATCTGCTGTAATGATTTTAGAATAGGAATATACTGAAAGGTCCTCTTGCTTTGGGAGTCGAGAATGTATTCAATTGGATCAATTACTTCAAAATGTTTTCTGTAATACTGTCTGCGTTTGAAGGCAGTGGCAAGTGTGCCGTCCTTTTCTATGGCTTTTAACAAAGGGTTAAAAGAAACTGCCTTTGTCAGTTCTTCAATAACAGGCTGGTCTAGACAAAGGTTATGATTCTTGAGTATGTCTACAATTACTTGATTTGTCAAAGGCACTGATGCACAGCTTATCAGGTAGTGCAATTCTGAAAGCAACTCGTCAATTGCTATGCTGGGAACATGAAAATAGTTTTCCAACTTAAGTAAAAGAGATGCAAAATTAAGTTCTATTACATTTGCCAAATCTTCAGTCTCACTTGTAGTTGTATCGTGATCAATATTTGCACTTATGTCCTCTTCTACAATAGTGTCTGTACTGTCATCAGCTGATGTTTGGCCTACAATAGTGTTAGCAATACCGATTTTAAAGTCTTTTAAGGTATAAGGATTGTGTTTCCTATTTCGATGAGACTTGAATGTACCATAGATATTTGTTTTGAAAGAACAACCCTCAAACATGCAATGCACAGTCTCGTTACATTTTAGATGGTTGTTAATGTGAGAAAATACTCCTGCTCTGAAGCTATGTTGCAGCAGGAACACAAATGGCAGTTAAATGTTGCCAAACTCACAGACTTGTCTAGAGTTCTTTGGGTATGTGATCTGCTTAAGTGGCTATGTAGAGCATTCCATGTTTTGAAAACACAGACACAATCAGAATAGGCACATGGATACTGCTGTCTACTATGAACTAACCTGTAGTGTTTTAATAACAGAGCTCGTGATGACACCACTTTTTTGCACAATTTGCACTGCCACATCAACGTATCTGGGGGAGAAGCACAAAAGACATTTTCATTACACTGTCCCTGAAAAAACTAAATAATTTGCACATTGTTAATGTTTCATATTAATCAGTTTTATTTTTAATATTGTATGCTACAACAATGAATTTATTGATCTACATCATCACCACTGCATATTGTGTAAATGTGTGTGTAATCTGACATTAAAAGTCGAGTGAGAAATCCCATGGACATTGTACAACATTAATGCAGTTCATCTTACACCAGCTTACTAAATGCTTTCTGCAAGCTACATCAAAACGTAAGCTGAAATATTAGACAGAAAATACACCCTAACCTGTCTGCTAGCGAGGCGCTTCTCCACTGTTGTTGGCTAAAGTGCAACGCAGTCAGGCGTCCGAGTATAAACTCGGCGCGAAAGTGCGTGCCGGACCGAATGCGCTGCCTGTACCGACGCATACCGATGCTAGCGCTACACTACATTTGGGCTGAAAACAGAGCTTTGCTATTGCAATGGAGTCCCTCCAAAATCATTTGAAACTCACGTGCAGCAAGTCCACGTTAGCAAACCTTTACCGGGCAAAACCCTGCCTGTACTCTTTTCTTAGTAGCACTTGCGACATTAACTGACGTGTGAACATATATATGTAGACGGGCTTTACAAGAAAAATGACTTCTTACCTGATTTTTGGAAAAAAATGCGGCTGAACCAGTCCACATGGCGAAGAAAAAGCAAGCTTGAGAAAGAGGGTGGTGCGCATGCGCATTGGCCCTTATTTAGGCGGGCTCTGCACGCAGCAGTATGTGCAGAGGGACAAACCTGTGAATTTACTCAACAATGTTACGTTGACACAGTTCAATGACTTTGTGTAACAACAAAAAGTAACAACATTTCATTAAATTTGCACAAACACTTTAAGAATTTTTGCAAAATCGAGTTTATTAAGAACAAACAACAAAATCTACTTTAGTAAAAGCAGAGATAGGCTGAGTTCATTTTTTTGAGTGTGTAGTGGACTTCATCCTCCTCCTTTGGTTGTGTTGAGATGTCATTAACAGGACCAAGGCTGAGCTGATGGAGACAAACAGCATTAATTTATTCTGCACTTTAAACTTGACTCCTTTTACTGTATGTTGGGAAAAATGAAATGACCACTGGAAAGATAATCCACAAACTCTAATCTTTACCTGTTCAATTTGGTCAGACCTTTCAGTTGTTGACTGAGCAGAAGTTCTCTGTTTCCTGGTTAAAATCAATTAACAGGAAAATAAGTGATTTCAGCGCAAAGACTGAATGTATAGCTTTGAACCGAACCAGTTGTTGCTTACCTAACACACCAGCAGACAGTGAGAAGTATTAAAAGCAGCAGAGCTGCAGAAACTCCTGCAGCTGCTGGTGTCCATGTTCCTGTGATACTTTGGACAGTGAGAGTCTTTGGAGCAGAGCTGATATCTTTGTTGGTTTTCACAGCACAGGAGTAGCTTCCTGCATCCTCCCCCCTGACTGGGTCTAGGATCAGATGTTTGTTCTGGTTCTCTCTCGGGGTCAGAGGTCGACTGTTCAAGTACCAAATGTAGTTTGTGTTGTCAGTCAGAGGACAGCTGGTACTGCAGGTCAGTGTAACTCTCTGACCCTCTGTCACCACTGCAGAACGACTCATCTTCACTCTCAGCTCTGAAAGAGGAACATTGGCAGTGTTGTGTTTAATGTATTGTTGTAAGCACAAAACATCTTTGAGTAACTCAGTAGTGTAATGTGCCACCGTACTAAATTCACTAATCACATTACAGTTACAATTATGTCATTACTTTTCCTGTCATCTGCACACCGGGTGGAGGGAAAGACGAAAAATTTCAAACAAACAACCTTTTCCTTCCTGCTACAGTCAGCTGATTCTAGTTTGTGTGCAGGATTAGGAAAAAGGTAAAGCGGTCTACAGCTTCTCCGGATTTCAGCAAACACATTACTTTTATCTTTATTGTACGTAAAGACAAGAGCACGATGATAAAGTGGAAACTTCATCCAGAACAAAAAAACAACTGCGTTATGTTGCTAACACAACTTTGGGTCTGCAAACATCTGAACAGAGAGCATGCTAATGCAAAGCTAGTAAACAACCCAGATTGATGATAAAGCTGAGTGAATGCTGACCCCAGCCCAGCAGCCTGAACTTCAACAGGTAACAAAGGCAGTGATTAGCAGACAGGCTGCAGCCTCTGTTTCTACTCGGGATCACTTTAAAGTTTCTTTGTGCTGGTTTTCACCTTTGCTTTGTGTTTTCAGCTTTGTGTTCATTACTAAATCATCTATAATTGACTGAGACAGGACTCTCTTCCAGACACTCTAAACCCATCAGCACAATGTACATTTCAAATTCCTTTAATTTTAAATATGTTTATATTGTCTATTCTGTAAAATAGTCAGACTGTCTATTCTTATTTAATTCACTTTATGTACAGAATTCACCTGCTTGCTGCATACATGCTACTACTGCACATTCACCTAATGTATATATTATATATATAATGTTCTTCCTCTACACACACCTCGCCCCCACCCCTTTTTGCACAAGTTGGGGAGCGTGTCAGGATACATTTCACTGTGTGTTATACTTGTATAACTATGCATGTGACAAATAAAGAACCTTGAACCTTAAACCTAAATAGTAATGAGAAAGATCATATGTGTCTTCATTAGAATAGGGATTTGTGTTGGCGTGTGGGACTTTTACCCGGGGTTTATACTGTTAACCAATAAATAATGGACAAAGCCAAAAAGTTGATTCTGTTCATCTGGACGTAGCGTTTTCAGTGGGAGAAACGTTTCATCACTCCAAGTGACTTCTTCAGTCTCAGCTGACTGCAGGTTTCCCCAACATTATAAACAGCAAATTTGCATAATGACTGAAACTAGGTCAGTTCCTTGATCATTAATATGCAAATTCTCATGACCATTGATCAACAACTACTGATCAAAGACCAACATTTCTCCCATGAAAACGCTACATCCAGATGAACAGAATCAACCTTTTGGGATTTACTCACCTGGATGATTGAGCATGCATCAAGACAGATAATTGACAATGTTTTTCAGTTTTAATTTACAGAGTAACGAGAAAGCAATGCAGTGTAACAAATTCCTTTCTTTGGTGAGTAATTGCGTGATATACTGCATTACATTAAAGAAGTAATGTGCCATATATTCTTTTTTTGAGTAACGATACCAGCACTGATCAAAAACATTTAATCTCAGAGTAAATCTCCTCTGTGACTCACACACTGAACATGGACTTTGACTAAAGCTTTACTACAAACGGGTGCTTTAGTCCTCCTGTTCAGTGAAGAAATGTATTTATTAAAGAAGTGTATTTCACTACAAATTCAACATATTTGTACTTTCAGTTTTGTGTAACTTCAATCTAAATTATCTTAAAAAAAAAACGTTTTAAGTCCACAACTTATGTCTAACACTATAAGTACTTTACAGATAAGAAGTTTTCTGCAGTTTTTGTCATTTTGAATTGTTTCTTTTTGATAATTTGAAATATTCAAGTTATATTGCAGTGCAGGCCAAAATACCCAACAGTATACAATAGTTAGAATGACCTAAATATAAAAAACGTCACAGATATAAAAATATTTATGCATTTTATGTGAATAAAATACTGTGAAGATAATCATTTTTGTTTCTCTTTTTGTGTATCTTTGAGTTAGAATTAATTAATTAATTAATTAGAATTAATTTCCATTTAGATTTAAACAATTTCTAAGGACTCCCCCCAAAACCTTCAAAGCCTGAAATGCAGGAATTTGTGTGGAGTATTTTCACATAGTGGTAATGCTGTTTAAAATGAAGTAAAGGATCTGAATATTTCTTCCACCTCTGCTCCTGTTCAGACATTAATGAGTAAAGTCTGCTGAGTGAGGAGTTTAGATTTACCTGTAACAATCAAAAAGACTCCAGGCAGATCAGACTGTGTCCATCTTGTATGATCTTTGTTGAATCTGAATGTGTATCCTCCTGAGTCATTCTTCTTCAGGTTGTTGATGGTCAGGATGTGTTGGTTCTTCATGCTGTCCTGATACTCCACACGACCTGCAGCCTCAATCAGCTCTTCAACTTCCACTTTATCTTTTCTCCATTTTTTACTCCAACATTTAAACTCTGGCTTCATGTTATCAGGATGTGAGTATTCACTTGTGATGTTCACTGAAGATCCTTCCAGAGCACAGATTCTCCTGCTGACATAATTCACTCTCCAGCAGTTTTTATCCTGAACACCTGAAATATAGATGGAAGATTTAAAGTTGTTTGAATGACCTTTATGATTATAATAACTGACAAAATAAACATAGTTCAGTATTACTCACAGACTTCTGCAGACTGAAGATACTTGTTGCTTTTAACTGCACAAAAGATGTTTGCTCCCCAAGAGTTCCAAAAATTAAGCGAATATTCAACAATTAAATGTTTTTTCTCACTATAACTTTGTCCATTTCTGTACCACATGTAGGCAGTTTGAGGATCAGTCAGATTACAGCTGGTGTTACAGGTCAGTGTGACAGGCTCCGCTTTTTCCCCTGGAGTCCTCAATATGTGAACCTCTTTAAAGAGATAATAAATATATTTTCTATAAGTCGCGATGACATATAACAATCTCCTTATTATGTTTTTATTTATTTTGTTAGAAATCAATGGAGACAGTAATTAAAAAAATTTAAGAGGTTTATTTCACAACAGACAGTTTTTCTGGAAACTTCACCTCTGGGATATGTGATGGAGCACGGCTCATCTACTGATGTCTGCCTGTAAGAACACATTCTCCCTTTAGCATAGGTCACACTGAAGCAGGTCTCTGTGATGGAACCTGAAACAAAGGAAAGATATTGATTGAAATGATTCACTGTATGATCCATTGTGTTTGTTTTGTAGCACAATGAACATCATGACTCACCCACAGAGACTTCAGGGGCTCTGAGATCCTCGTAGCCTTTGACAGCACAGGAGTATGTGACTGCGTCCTCACTGCTGAGCAGCTCTTGGTACCAGGGAGACCAGTCCTCATAGAGAAACTCTCTGTTCTTGTACCAGATGTAGGCTGCAGGCTTTTCAGTCAGAGGACAGCTGCTGCTGCACATCAGTGTTACTGTCTGTCCCTCTGTGGCAGGAATCACCTTTACCTGCAGCTCTGAGAGGATGATGGATAACAACTTATACAATGATGTCATTTGGAAAAGTAATAAATGAGTAAAAGTCACTGTACCTGCAACAACTTGAAGACTAATTCTGTTGAGCCAGCAGTGTCCTGGACTGTCTGTAGTCTTCATACAGCAGTAAGTGTTTGCATCACTCTCTCTTAGATCATTGATGGTTAAAGTTGTGTTTTTCTCTTCAGACATGTTGTACGTTACACGTTGTCCATCCACAGAGAGCTCACTCTGAACATACTTGTAACCATCCCAGTCTATAGTGAACCATTTTCTGCTTGAAGTCAGATGTTGATGTGAGCAGTGCAGATCCACTGATGAACCTTTGAAAGCACAGATCCTGGTTTCTCCTCCATTAACACCTTTAACACAAACTTTCATTAGCGAACAGATATTTTTTGTTTTACTAACAAGAGCATTTATTTTATTCTGTACTGTAAGAAATTAACTGAAATTAATTTAATTTTATTAATTTTATACTTTTCTCTGTCAGTATGTAGGGGTACGTAATTTATCACTCATACCTGTGATGCACAAAATAAGTCCCAGAAACATCAGTTGAAAGTCTGTCAACAACATGATGGCTGTCGTCCAACTTTCAAGCAAAAATAATAAATATTAATAATAAATAAAAACCCTGCTATGTTCAATTACAATCCAGCACAGAGTGAAGGATAGTGTGGACTGAAATCGGACTGCTGTGTTACATTAAGGTGGTTACCAACCTTCCTTCCTCTTTTTTTCTCTGAGAGCGCGGGCTTTTTTTTTTCTGTTTGGAGGAGTCAACACGTTAAGTTGATTATTTTACTGTTGTCACTCTGATTTGACCAACAGTATTTTATTTTACTGACGTTATGTTGTCAGCTGTCAGTGAGTTGTGCAGTTGTGTTAAGCTGTGGAGAGTTGATAAAACTGTTGTCTGTATTTAGTTTATGATGGAAACACTTCAGTCATGAAGAATCTCCAGGCTCTGCCTCGGTGATCATTAAGTGTGCTGCAGGTCCAAAGTAATTTGATTAAAAAAAGCAATACATGTATAAAAACATATAACTGTTTCTATGTGTTGTGTTTTTTGGTTTGTTTTGGATGCATCTGTTCACCTGGTTTCCTGACTACCTGTCTTTCACGTGTGAAGACCAAAGTTTAAAAGTTGGAACACGATCAAACAAATGGTGAAAATTCAACAAATGACCACAGGTGTGTGTGTGTGTGTGTGTGTGTGTGTGTGTGTGTGTGATTGTGTGTGTGTGTGTGTGTGTGTGTGTGTAGCTTGTACAGCAGAAGTGGAGCGATCCATATGTCACCCTGTATTCTGTGTAGTTATATTGCAGGTTTTCACTGGAACATAATGCAAGTTTTCTACATTTCACACACCAGTGATGATCAAATAAACAACGAGGGATCTCATTAATGTGAATCACGTAACTATTCACTGGTTTCAGGATTCAAAATGTAAAGACTCAGTTTTTCTGGAACTTGTTTTCTGTAATAGATAATTACAATTATTAATAGTCTTTAATAATACACTGATAATTTAGTGTCAAAAACTTTTCCCAGCATGAAACATCCAGATAACCTCAGCAACAAATAATCTGAAGATCCATTATATGATTAGAAACTCTAAAGCTAGAATATAACATGTAAGCTTCAAGATTAAACAATCCCTGAACTCTGTTTGTTATGTAAATAAAAACAAAATGCAGTCATTTGATAATTCCGTAAACCCATATTTCACAACATTAAAGGTTTGTTATCAATTTTTGTATCTTAACAAGAATAGAAATAAAAGCAGAAGGCTGTCGTTCCATTTTCATTTGAAAGTTAAAAGAGTTTGAAGAGTGAGAGCAGAGACGTGAGGTGGTTTATGGGTATTCTGTTAAACATGAAAAAAGAAACCAGCTAAGACCCGTTTGAGGTTTTAAAGAGTGTGAAAACCACTGACAAACACTCCAGCTGTGGTGTCTCTGCTATAAAAACGAAGATTTTCCAACCACCAAACCGATCAGAAAAACGTCCCTTTTAACCACTATGGTTAAAAGGGACCTTATATATATATACACGATCACCTTATATATATATATATATATATATATATATATATTAAGAGAGAGAGAGCGAGAGAGACTATATATATAATATCATGTTATGCTACATGGTGATTTTTCAAAGACTCTCTGAACCACATTTATCTTTTAAAGGCTCAGAGATACTGGTGACAGAAATTATTTGAAAAAACATAATAACAAGATATTAGCATTTTCTTTCTTTTTTTTAGCATCTTTAATGTTATTTTTACCATGAACAAAATCTAAAATTAAACAACTTCTTACAGGACTGTTAGTTCAATTACCAGAGACAAAATAAAATAAAAAATGTAACTGCTCTCTGAAGTTCAGAAGCCTTAAGATGAGTATTTTCACTGTTAGACTTCCTTTGGTATTGAGTAAGACCCAAAATGACCCACTGTCTGATACCAGAAACCAGATATCGCCATCTGGTGGCCTTCAGACAAAATGCAGGTCTAAGGCACTTTATTATTACTTTTATGTTTCTGGCCTGGAATTGATGGCTGTGTCCAAATTCAGGGGAAGGATGCTTCAAATGCTGTATTTGGAGGTAATGATGTCACAGCGACACGACGAAGGCTGTCCAAATTCGAAGACTCCTCCAAATGTGGCGACAAATGCATCCTTCATTTCCCCGAATTTGAACGATGGGTCGGGTGTATCTTTCGTGTCCTACAATATCCCAGGATTCACTGCAGGCCATACAGGAGATTTTTTTTTACTGATAACGATGGTGGTTGAACCAGGAGAGGAAAACACTTTCAAATGTAAGTATATAAAAATCCGGTGGTACAAAAGTTTAATTTTTATAGCGGTTGTGTTGTTAAGCTTTGGGCATCTGCATAGACATGTTTCTTTTTTTTTTTATTAAAATAATTGTAAACTAGCTTCTATGATGGGTCCTGGGGTTTTCTATGTATTGCTACTTCATTACAGTTAATTTTGATTTTTGAGAATTAACCTTTTTGTGATATGTTGTAGAGAACAAGGACCAAACGGCTCAATTTATTAAAATGAGGAGAAAACGATCACCTCCCTGTGCTGAAGAATTTGGCCACTGTGGCATGGAGGTATAAGAATAAATCAATGTACACATCATATTCATATGAGTACAGTTTTATTAACCCTCATGCTGTACAGAACATGTGATGTCCAGATGGTATTCCTCTTGTGTTCTGCTGTAAAAAACTTTTGGATTTAGGGATTAACATAGTTGCCATGGCTTTCTCTCTTCTCTTATTTTTTGTGTGTGATCAGGGTAATTCTGGAGAAGATGGGCCTGCAGGGGAAAGTCACCCCTTTGCAGGCCAGAAGAAATGGGAAAACTTAAAAAAAATACAATGTATGTGTGTTATCAAGAAGATAATTCAATTCAGAACACAGGTTAATAAATGTGCAATTACTAAGAGTTGTTGTGTTGTTTTATTTGTCTACTGTCATTTTTGATTTCCTCTGCCTTTAGGATTGCAAGTATCCAGGGTCAAGAGAGGGAGTCAGTGGGAAGCCCACTGCTGCTTGGCCCTGGTTTGCTCTCATGGATGAGGTGATAGGACAGATGTCTTTCATTAGGCCACCTACAACAGGGAGAAAAAGAGACAGGAATGATGAGCAGCTAGACCTCATCAGAGAGGACATGAGGCAGCAAAAAGAGGCTGAGGAGAGGAGAACAAGGAAAGGATGGACATATATGCGTTGCACTAGTTTAAATGTTGTATGTTATTAATAAATTGATTACAACAAATAGTAATTTTCACTGAACTGATTTTATTTACAGGTATTTTTAACATAAACAGGAATGGTAGATGCTTCATTACCAAGGAGATGGTGATAGACTTCAGAATAGGGCTGGGCGATAGGCCTAAAATCCATATCTAGGTATAATTTGAAGCATGTGCGGTAATAATATATATCGCGATATATTCTTTTCTTCTGTATAACGTATTTTACACACTATAAGGCGCACTTAAAATCCTTTAATTTTCTCAAAAATCGACAGTGTGCCTTATATATGAATTCTGGTTGTGCTTACTGACCTTGAATCGATTTTATGTAGTGCACGGCACACAGAAATCTGTCAAAAATGTTATAGTACGACTTTGGTAAGCTATGAAGGCGCACAGTTTGATGGATTGGCGGAGCATTACGGCTGCCGTAGTCAGGAGCCTTGAGGAGTAATCCAAAACTGGGTCCAAACTCCGTCTCCTGCAGGTCTCAAAGTCAAACGAACACTGCGGGATCACTGAGAGTTAAAAACTGTCTAAATTCTTTCATCTGTAATAAAATGATCAGCGTTGCTGCTTTACCAGGTGTAACAATTAAGTTTAACATCCAGGCATCCATGAAAACAGAATCTATTAAATTTAATGGCGTTAGAAGTTAGCAGGAAGTTAGCTCGCTAGCTTCTACCTAAACATGGCATAGCATGTTCTGACTGAGAGATTTCTGAAAAAAATAAAACATACAGCTCTGCTATCACTTCCAACATAAATGAAGACAGAAAACTAAACAGCAGTGACGTTTGTAGGGTTACTGAAGTTGGACTAGTTCGTATCAATGTTCCCTCTAATTTTTCATGTGTCTGAGCGAACACACAAACTCCCTGAACGATCCCTTGGACCACTGTGAGCGACATCAGACGTGTGCACTGTAGTCACGCCAGCATCTAATCCATCCACGTTACATGGTTTATTAAAATCAAATCAAATTACAGCATTTACATTTATGTTAGACTACTTTTAATTAACTGTTTTAGCCCATTTACAATGAAAGTGTAAAAAAAATCTAGCCATAGGCCTGTGTAGTATGTTAACTACAGTGATCCCATCTGCCGGTGGATCACTGACTTCCTGACGGACAGGAAGCAGCATGTGAGGCTGGGAAAGAATGTCTCGGACTCCCGGACCATCAGCACTGGCTCCCCTCAGGGCTGTGTTCTTTCTCCTCTGCTCTTCTCCCTGTACACCAACTGCTGCACCTCCACCCACCAGTCTGTCAAGCTAATCAAGTTTGCAGATGACACCACCGTTATTGGACTCATCTCGGACGGGGATGAGTCTGCCTACAGAAGGGAGGTTGAACGTCTGGTGTCCTGGTGCAGCCACAACAACCTGGTGCTGAATGCCCAGAAGACAGTGGAGATTATTGTGGACTTCAGGAAGCACACAGCCCCACTCCCCCCCATCATCCTGACTGACACCCTCATCACCTCTGTGGACTCATTCCGCTTCCTGGGTACCACCATCACCCAGGACCTGAAGTGGGAGCCCACCATCACCTCCGTCATAAAGAAAGCCCAGCAGAGGATGTACTTCCTGAGGCAGCTGAAGAAATTCAACCTGCCAGCACGGACGATGATGCAATTCTACACCGCAATCATCGAGTCCATCCTCACCTCCTCCATCACCGTGTGGTACGCTGGAGCCACTATCAGGGACAAACTGAGACTGCAGCGTGTTGTGCGCTCTGCTGAGAAGGTGATTGGCTGCAAACTCCCATCTCTGCAGGACCTGTACACCTCCAGGACACTGGGGCGTGCAGCTCGGATCAGTGGTGACCCTTCTCACCCTGGACACAGTCTGTTTGACCTGCTCCCCTCAGGCAGGAGGCTCCGGTCCATTCACACCAGAACCTCTCGCCACAAGAACAGTTTCTTCCCCTCTGCTGTTGGACTCATGAACAATAACCATATGACTGTTCCCACCACTAACACATGATCCTACACTGTGTTCACTGCATCATTCCATGTTTGGCACTGATCACCACCTGCACTCATGTACATATCTATCCTCTTAGCATTTTTAATTCTTATTTTTATGTCTATTTAAGAGTTGTATAACAGTATGTTTGCACTAAGTACTGCAGCAATTTCCTAATGTTGTAAACCTACTCAACATTTGGCAATAAAACCCTTTCTGATTCTGATTCTGAACACTATTGGAAGTAAAAATAACTTGAACTCCAATTTCGAAAACACAACTTTCTTTCTTTTTTTTTTCTTTCTTTTTTTATAAAGCTTGGACTTGTATTATGAGTATGAGTCTGTGGTCTAGGAGAGAGTCCTGTAACTCTCTGTCTGCAAAATATAGTATATAATGACCAATGCTGGGCAATTAATTATATAGTTACTTCTTCAAAAAAGTAACTCAGTTTGGCAAACAACAAAGTTTTTTGCAACTTTTTTTGTAATGCAGCCAATGCATTTTTAAATAAAAATTTCGAACTATTTACAGAACAATCAGCTGTTCTGCATCAAATCTGATGCCACACAAATTATTTGTGCCACTCTAAAAAATAATTTCTGTCCACTATGAGATAAAGGAGAACAACAGCCTGATACCTGCAGGCCTGACAACAGGAGATGTATCCTCCTGTAACACCTGTAACATTCAGCAGTCGCCTCATTGTTCTGACACACACTACAAAACTATTGACTACACTACACACTAACTACACAAGATTTGCGCTAAACGTCTCAAATCTCTCACATCTCAGAACACCGCCGTCACTCCTAAAAATTCCCCCCGTTTCTTAACAACTAGATGCCACGTTGCCATATAAGTTTTTGATTGGTCGACACGGTACTTTTTTGGACGAATAGGAAAGGGGGAGCGGGTGGCCGGGCGGAAGGGGGGGGGTTGCTTTTGCTCACAGGCGGAGAGTGCTTTCAGACTTTTTTCTTATAAAACGGAGTTTTTACCATTTCGTACTGCAGTAAATATAAACTACGACAGTATTCAGGAAGAAAACCAAACATTGCATATATTTTTTATCATAACTCTGGTTTTACGTGGCCTATCAACGCAATTTGAAAACTGGTATAAAGTCCACACTTTTTCCGTCAATTGTTCCGTCTGTCCTGCTCACATCTCCAGTGGTTGCAACCATTACACGTTGGTACACGTTGTCATTAACCTGGCTTCACTCCACATCAGCCACGCCGCTTTGCTAGCTAAAATACCGGTGTCGGCACATAAGGACGCTGTCATAGCCTGTCAACAACGTTGATTGGCTGCGTATATACGAATGTGAATCGCATTATTGGCTGGACTATAGGATAAGGTGGCATCGTTCTAATCCCATACGGGAGCAGCCAGTCACTTACTGACTAACACTGCAAAACAGAATTGTTAAAGTTTTAATTCTAATTTCAATTCAGGTTAGATTTTTTTTTTGTGCGCAACGCAGATTTTCTGTGCGCAGAGACCGTGCCAGCAGTGCGCACGTGCGCAACTTAGAGGGAACATTGGTTCGTATATAACAGGGGTCAGCAACCTTTAACACCCAAAGAGCCAATTGGACCCGGTTTCCACGCAAAAGAAAACACTGGGAGCCGCAAATACTTTTTGAAATCTAAAATGAAGATAACACTGTATATATTGTTTTTTACCTTTGTGCTTTGTGTGAACAACTAAAGTAAGTAAGTAAAGTTTATTTATTAAGCACTTTTCACAGACAGGCAGTCACAAAGCGCTGTACACAAATATTAAAATAAACAATACAATCAATAGACATTATACACAATGTAAAAGATCAAATGTAAATAATGTAAAGAATATCAAATACGTAGATCAACAAAAGGCTTGTTTGAACGGAAAAGTTTTTAACTGCTTTTTAAAAGAATCCACAGAGCAACTAAGGTGTGTTGCTTATGTAATCCATGAAGTGCTACAGAGAAAATTACATTTTATTTATGTAATTAACACATTTTAAACTCTTAAAGAAATATAACAAAAGGAAAGACACCCAGCTGAACTAAAATGATCCGTGTAGCAAACAAAAACTGTTGTGAGCCGCCACCCTTATATCGCCTTTGGGCTGTTGGAGCCTTGACCTGACTTTTAAAAAGTAATTGGAAAAAAAGCACTATGCCGTTAAAAAAAAAAGGATATTTGCAAAATTCTGCCTAAATATCTGTTTTACCTTGTTAATGTGTGTGGCGGGGCGTGGTCTGCAGTGCCGCTGCAGGGGAGTCGGACGCACCTGAGCGGAACCCGCAATCGCGCCTCGCCGCCTTAAAGTCTGTGCTCTCTCTGCTGTTGTGTTGTCGGGCTGTGAGCTGAAAAGCTACAGCCGGCTGTATGCGTACAGCAACCGCGTGTGAAAAGTGGTCAATAAAGAGATGCTGAAAAGCATGTCCATGCAAACATCGTCGGGTCTGCAGTGATATGTTTACAATGAGACTTCTGGTCCCAAACCTCTGCTCACAGCGTCTGCAAATCGGGGCTTTCATCTTTACGCAGGACTGTAAGCTGTCATCTGTGAGGCGGGAGCGGTGTTTGTTTTTTAACATAGTTCATGGTGGAGAACAGCTGCCGACATAATGTGGATCCGAAGATCCATAATCGGCCTATCTGGGGTTGAAAGTCTCGATACATGCACGGCGTTTCGGCGGGTAGACCGGCTTCCGCGAGTGTGACGCTTATTTTGAGCGATGAAAAAAATAATAAGATATCATTTTATTTTTATATTTCAAAATCACAATAATCTTCCAATTTAGAACTACAAGTTAAAAAAAAAGAACTAAACACAAATAAAATGCACTTCAGCTAAATACTTCTTCTATTTTCCCAAACCACCCGGAGCCGCAAAATAAGGACTAAAGAGCCGCATGCGGCTCCGGAGCCGCGGGTTGCCGACCCCTGGTATATAATGATGTGCTACGTGATCGCTAGCAAAACAGCTACGTTAGCATAACATTAGCACAGTGAAGCTGAAGGATGAACGCTAACTTTTTCCCACTCGATAAAAGTTAACGTGAGGGTTTCTGGTGGTTAGGGACAAATGCAATTGCATGGCAGGATGCTGTAAACGGACCAAACTTCAGTTAGGAAAACAACTGAGATAATTCATCCACCATATGAGGCTAGTCATTAATATACTGCAACAACATGGGAATAGAGCAGCTGCGAGATGGTAAATGATAAATGGCCTGTATTTGTATAGCGCTTTTACTAGTCCCTACACTCTAAAAAATATTTTGTTGCCTCAACTTAAAAAATTGAGGCAGCAATTTCCACTCAGCTTTTTAAGTTACAAATTTTGCATATTATTAAGTAAATCCAGCAAGTAATTTTTAGGTTTGGCTAACTCAATTTGTTTAACAAACCAACATGATTTACTTTGACCTCCAAAAGCATAATTAAGTTTATACAACCTAATATTTTACGTTTATACAACCTAATATTTTACGTTTATACAACCTAATATTTTAAGTTTATACAACCTTAAAATTTCTGGTAATATTAAGTTGAGAAATTACATTAGTTGAGTTACACCAACTAACTTTTTTACAAATATCATACTCACAATTATCCATGCCAATTAGTTTAGGTTTCTATAGTAACTTTTCTAAAATCACACAAAGCCATTTCACTTATTCCAATTTATTATTTTATTACAAAACTTTTTCAAAGTAATACACTTCTGTGTCAATACAACATAAATGAAACATTACGCAGCCCTTTAATTATAAATGACTAAGCAAAAAAAAGTTCTTCATGTACATTAACATTAACTTAAATTGGTATCAACTTAGTCAACTTGTCACAGAATCAAGGAAATGAAAAAAGATTTTAATGTTCAACAATGGAACAATCCAAAGCTAAGGTTATATGTAATACGAACTTCTCTCAAAACTACATTCATGTAGGACTGGATACAAAAACGTAAGAGGCACATCGGAATGCTACACTCCAATTCACATTCGTTTCACAACAGAAGTTTGCACTTAAGAGACATTACCCGTGGACTGGCTTTAAGCCCATCAAGTTCCAGAAATACCTTCTGGAATACCTCTAGAGTGTTCTTTACTTGTTTTGGGTAGCTCAGATTGAGAGCGTATATAAGCCCCATCATTAAGGCACACGCTCTGGGCACATCAAGGTCTTCCAGGACTGCTGTTCCTTCAATCACAATTTTAGCGATGGCTGGGAGAGACACTGCTGCACGTCTGGTGACTACAATCTTTACCACTTCTTCTGGGAACTGTTCTTCACCATCCTGGCAAGTAAGTAGGTTAAATGGAAACATGTCAGTATTTTATGTGCCATTTAAAAATAAAACACAAAAGAATGCGAGATTCACCTACCAGCTGTTCTCTGAAGAGATCCTCTTCTTTCTCTTTCAGATACACCATCAGGCAACGGATTGCGACCTCTCTTTTATTTCCACCGAACTCTGGAGAATAAAAAAGCAAAACAAAACTTAAACTTACAGTTTATTAGGTGAAAAGTCAAAACTGTTACATTTATGTGACTTGCATTGTGCCAAATATTGATTTTAAATATGTTTTTAAAAGAATTAAAGATTTCATCTTTGTAACTACAATTTAAACTGTTTTAAATGCTGCTTTAAATGCACCCTTTGCTAGCAGTAGGATAAGGTGAGTAAAGTAAATGTAACCTAAATGTAGAGACTATTTTAAACTGTTTTTGTTGAGTTGTGTTCTAAGGATTAAACTATAATTGTTAGATGTAAAATATGTGCAAAAGTACCTGTGGACGAGTCTTGCAATGATGTGATAAAGCAATAAAAGCTCCTATCCACCCTCTTTAATGTGTTTGTGTAACTTGTCTTCCTCATAAACATTCATTGTGCAGTTGATGAAGATACTTGTAACACTCCAAATTATTAACTCAGGTTAGTCTCCTCAGGTTATCTGCAACATGACCAATACTTACATTAATGTATTCTCAAGTTACCAAGTCACCTTACATGAAAAGTACCTATTTAAATTTACCAACCTCAGTTTGCAATAATGTGACCAAAAGTTATATTAAAGGCCTTTTAACACACTTATGAGGTGCAAGTTTTATTTTTTCTCTCAAAGCTCAGTTAACCATTAAGTTACAAGTACATCACTATAATCTTGACTTGGACAACCCAAAAAACAACAAAAATAAAAAATAAAAAGCATGTTTTGAGTGATGTGCATTTTAGCAAATTTTTACTCTGTCCACCTCCGATTTTCACTTATTCACTCTTCAATAAAAGATAGCCAACAATGCTCCTAAGATAATGAATTAGATAATTAACTTTTGTTGTGTAAGATTATCAGTTATATTCACTTTTTTGATTCTTACCTCTTGCAGCATGTTCCTGATGCGCTCGATCTTAATTTTTGCAGCACCTGCTTTTGAAGAGGCCAGGGACATTATTCTTGCGGAATACTGGTCCAGTTTTGCCATGAATGTTGTTTCCAAGTTAACAGTGGTGATCCTTTGGAACTCGTCATTTATCTAAAAAAAAAAAAGACAATCAGTACAACATGATAATGTAATACACAATTTCCCAATTACAAGTTATACTCTAAATTATTTAATAAAATCACCTGTGTTGCATCAAAAAGTGCAGGCCATCTACTTTTGAAGTCACTGACAGGTGGTGCCAGATTAACAACTTCCTGTCTGCGACTCGAGAATGTTTTGGCCATTTTTTCACTGATGATCCGATAGTTGTTCCTCTTCTTCACTTCATCAAGAAGTTGCAATCTTTCCTTTTCCAAACTTTCCTCTGTTTCTCCTTGTGGGTTAGGTGGCAAATAGTTCACCTCAGCCTTTCTTGGCTTTTTAAGATTCTTTGAAGGTGTCTTCTCATGTGCTTGCTTTCTTTTGAGAGAGTTCACATCCAGCTCAGGGCACCCAAGCCCTCTGAGTTTACTTCTGTAATTGCCCATTTTATATTTTAGTCTTTGTTGCCATCCATAGCATCCATTATAGGATCCTGGTTCTTTAAGGCATGGATGCTGTCGAACAAGTGCTTCAGCTACATCTGCTAACTGTGCAGATGTTGGGTAGGCAACATACTGAAAGATCGTTTCAGCCAATTTCTCAAGGATATCTGGAAGAACTGGAATAAAGTTGAGTTTAGTTCCATCCTTTTTGAAAGCTTCATTTCCTGAAGCAAGTAAAAGCTCAGTGTCATAAGCAAAGCGAGGAACAGAAAAACTGGTAGGCCAGCGCTGTAAACGCTGACTCAGATGTTCAGGTGAGGAAAGAATTACTGTATCCTGAGATCCAGATGAGCAACTGGTGCCACAGGACACACTGGAAGTCTCTGACATTGCTGAAGCATTGACCAAGGTCTCTGATGCAGATATAAAGGAACTGTCTACATCACTAAATGTCAGAGTAACTGTGGGGGGTTCAATAATCTGAACCACCTTGAGTGTGTCCTTGTCCTTGATATCACCTGTTGATGTCAGAGAAAATATTCTTCTCAAAGTCAGCATCCTTATAGTGCAAAGTAAACTTTCCATCAACCTCAAAAGTGTCTTTCACAATAGATTCAAGTTCCTCCACTGTTCCAGGGATTCCATGTGGTAAGTCCAATTTTCGAATGTTATGGTCTTTGAGTATGATCCGAAGTTTAGCAGGATGAGACATTGAGATACCTACATAAAAAGGAAAACAAAAAAACGAAACAGAATTTGAGACTTCAGGCAGAGCAACAGACTTGAGGCAGAGCAAGGTAGTTGTACTACTAAATGTCTAATTATTGATTGAACATTACTATCCACAAAATTATACCATTTGAGCTATAGTGAAAAACTAAAATAAGGAAGACAAAGCAGCTTTGACAATACTGTATTGAAATGGCTACTGTGCCTTCTACGGCACATAGATGTGGTGCTTTAGGGTCACCATACGCTTCCCTGCTACAGTGTATGCTGCCAGTGGGATGATATCAGACAGATCACTGGGCTCAATAACTTTAACACTTCTTGTGTTTTCAAGCTCAAAGCTCCTGAAATGTTCAGAATACCATGCATTTAAGCATTTCACAATGAAGCCAACATTTCCATTAACTACAACCATCTGAGTCAGTTCCACAAATTCTGGCAGACCACCTGTTGATCCATGTGCCAGGATCATTCCAGTGGTGTAACTGGTGCCACTGTAAGACACAGTATTTGCCATCTGGACATTTGACTCCCCAGGAACTTATTTTCCACTGCTTTCCTAATGTCTTCTCTTAGCACAGTCAAATTCACAGTTAATAGTTTTGTTGCCTGTAAAGAGGGCTGGGCTGTTTGATTTCCATGTAGATGGTAGGCAATCATTAATTGATGCTTCACTGATAAAGACAACAGAATGTTTCGAAAACAGTGGGTATGTCTCACCACACGCTTAAAAAAGCTGTGCTTGGCTTCAAAACGCATAGTCCACAGAAAAACAAGTGGACCAAAAGCTTTTATGAGTTGTGGATAGTGCTCTAGGAAATGATGTTTTGGTATCAGTCTTTCCTGTGGGAAAACTTCCTGAAATCTTTGCCGATGCTCAAAACTCTTGCTGTCAAGAAAACAAATTGTTGAATCTGTATGAACAGATGAAAGGACAAGTTCAACTATATCCTTAAGGTTGAGAAGCAGCACCCATGCTGGCTCACTCTCTGGTATTCTTTCCCCAACTATAAGGGGAAGGAGGCGAAGCAAAGCCCAGTTTTCATGCGCATTCCCTCCAACTGTTTTTTTTGTTGCAAAATTCAATGGAACTGGTTGTGGTGCAGTTTTATCAGCCCATCTGTATGGAAACTGTTTAATTGATTTGTTGAGTTCGTCTAGAGTAAAACACTTTCCCTTGATTAAGGTACTAAGGCAAAGTGCTAATTCCAAAGGTACAATACCTTCAAAGAGATCATGTAGCAAATCCGGTGGATAGCCAGATAAAACATCAAAATGTTTTAGGTTTTCGGTCAGTGGGCACAGTTTTTTTACTCCATAACAGTGAGACTCATTTTTATCTCCTTTTACAGTGTCAACATGTACCCTGTGTTCTTGTACTGTTCTTTGACTAAATGCTCCACTTCGAACATCACTTACTTGGATTTGGGACCGTTCTCCAAGACAAAACCTGCAGACATACGCACTTGAGAAACTCTCCACAAATCCTCCAAGAGAGTGTGCACCAAGGTTGTCTGCAACAACACAAAACACAGTTCCTTTGACACATATGCCTAATGAGGGAATGTAAAGTCCTTCTTCTTCTAGGCATGCAAGATCTTTCAACAGTGGCTCAAAGACAGCACTGTAACCAAATTGTTTTATATCATCAGATTTGCATAGAATGGCTAGGTAGATTGATGTCAGTGAGGACCTGAGCAATGGTGGTACATTAGCTAAAACCAATATACTGCTGTAATTTTGTGCTTTTTCTTGAGGTGCCAAGTGGATTACACACTTCAAACTCATCCACATACAAAATGAGGGAAATGGCTGGACTCTCTTCTGATAACAATTTATTGTTTTTAAAATTAGTGCCATGACGAAATGAGGTGTATTGTGTTTCAGAGCTAGTATCTGTTTCAGAGGCCTGTGTGAGGAAATCTTGGATCTCCTTTTTTTTCAAGACTTCATTCAGGGACTTTAAAACAGGTACATACTGGAAACTTCTCCGGTCCCCAACACTAAGCAAATACTCAGTGGGTTCCACCAAACAAAAATGCTCCTTGAAATATTTGCTTCTTTTGTAAGAGGTAGAAAGAGGACCTTTATTTCCAAAAGCCAATGTGATTGGGTTGCACTGACAGAGGTCTGCCACCATATCTGAAATCACTAAATCATCAACAGCACAATTATGCTTTTTTAGGCTTAACTGTAAAATCTGTTTTAGAATAGGACCTGAAGCAGAGGAAGAAATGAATTGTAACTGTTCAACTAATTCATCAATACACCTGCGAGGTACATTGTATATACTTTCCAATTTTAGTAGTAGGTGGGCTAAATGTTTCTCAATTAAATTAGGCAATTCACCAATTTCTTCATCCTCTGCATTTGCTTCATCTTCACTCAATGGATTTTCAATATGTTCCTCAAGAGGATCATCTCCTGTATCAGCTCAGGCTTGAAGTCATCCAATGAGTGAGGAGTGTGTTTTCGGTTCCTATGAGAAGCATATGTTCCATGAACATTTGTTCTGAAGTTACAGTTTTCAAAAACACAAGCAACAGTTTCCAGTTTTTTTAAATGGTGCCCAATATGCTTAAAATATTCCCTTTCAGTCGAAAATGTCCTTAAAGAGCAACATGGACATTTGAAAGATAAGACCTCTGAAAATGTCACTATATCAGAGGATGAATGGCTTCTTGATAAATGGCTTCGGAGGCTACTCCATGTTTTAAATGAGCAGTAACAATCCCAGTATAGGCAAGGCATAAACAGTCCACCATGGCTATGTCTAAGCCTGTAATGCTTTAAGAGCTCACTCCTTCTTGATGTTTCAAATTTGCAATTTTTGCAAGTCCAATGCATTTTGAAATTTACTGCAAGCTTTTGTAATGCAAAGAATTATTGAAGCTTTTGAGTTAACAAGCTATTTTAAGTATAAACCTTCTCTAAAACACTACAATGCAACACTGAAAAAAAATTAATCATAAAGACTGAACAAAATTGAATTTTAAAATGTACATCTACAGACTTCAGTTTAAACTTGTAATAAGGTGTCAAATCCAAATGTGTAAGAGAAATTTCTTTTAAACTATTTAAATACCACTGTGGACATGCCACAATCCCACACTTTACATTATGCTTACAATTACAGAAAGCAAATGCAAGTCGTATGCACACAAACACAAAATATTATTTTGGGGGGTTTTTTGCTAGGTCAACCAACTTTAACCTCAGGCAGAGTTCCCAGTCGAGCTTAGAACATCAGCACAATTGATATAAATACTTTTAGTCAAGGATAAATTCACCACATTTTACTCTGTCAGTAATTAGTTACCTCACCGAGACCATCTTGTGGAAACACGAATTTACTCTGACACCATGATAAAAATGCAGACAGCTGCTGACTGGTTAATTTGAACATATACGGGTTCAAATTGAACATGCTCTGCTGTCGGCATGGTCTATCAGCTAACCAAATGTACCCTGACAAGTCACATATTTTAATTGTATCTGTACTCTTTTATTTGTGAGGAACGTTTGCTAGCTAAAAGAAACGGCTAGCTAAACTTAAAACAACAACAACTCTACTCTGCTAAATTACGATTAAAACCATCAAATTTCAGTTTTTTAAAGATGACATTTTAAAGTGTACAAATATAACTTTTAATTCATCCATTTAAAATTCAGTACTTACTTAATTCACCGAACACAGTCAAGGGCAAACACACCTCTTCTCCCACGAGGCCACAAGAATCCAGAAACTGTTGTGCACGATACGAACATATGCTACGGGGTTGCCCTCTGCGGTCTGAACGGTCTCAATTCAAACAGGAAGGATGTTGAAACTCATTTTTACATGTTACACAAACTTAATATTTTCTGTTGTTGATTGATGACAAAAGTATTTTATTCAATATACTCAAACATTTAAGTTAAGGAGCTGTTTTTTAATTTTTGTGTTGCACTGACTTTTAACATTGATTAGTCAACTCACTGAAACGTGTACATGTAGACAACTTACTTTTTTTAGCAGAAAAGTGGTTTTTTGTTAAGTTCTACCGACAAACACAACGAATATTTTTTAGAGTGTAAGGACCCCAAAGCGCTTTACACATCCAGTCATCCACCCATTCACACACTGGTGATGGCAAGCTACATTGTAGCCACAGCCACCCTGGGGCGCACTGACAGAGGCGAGGCTGCCGAACACTGGCGCCACCGGGCCCTCTGACCACCACCAGAGAATTCAGCATTAATGAATCAATGGTACGGAAGTGGAGGAAGCGCCGTTTTTGGCTTTCCCCAAGTTCCAAAAGTGCTTCGTCTCTTTGCTATTACTGTCGCCCAGCATAATTTGCAGATGATGTTGTTTTTAGCCGCTGCAATGCTTTCGACCAAAACAGGCGCAGCTTCATGACACCATCAACATGCGCTATCGGGGTAGCGCAGTATAGTCAAAATCTCTACCGTTGGCCAAATTTATATAGTTTCTACCGTATACCGTTTATACCGCCCACCCCTAATCATTCATTGGATACTGAATGATTCACTTCTAAATTTCTGCCTGTAGGCCTCATGTACAAATTCATAAGTATGCAAAATTATCTCTTTAAGCACTTCAAATGGAACGATAGTTATCTTTTCAAAAGTGCTGAAGTACAAATGTACCTCAGACAACTAAGGCAGGCAGGCATTACTGCAATGTTTTTACTGCATTTTTGGGTGAGATTTTGGGTTTGTTCAGTTGAATGCCCTTTCTACCCTGAGGATATCCTCAATGCTTTTACCTCAAGCTGTTTTAACTTTAACTTTGGAGATCATCATCTTCTTTGCACACTTTATCCTTTTCCTGTGCCTTCAACTGTGACACTTTATCCTGAGTACTGAAGTTAAAATAAGTGAATCCAGGTAACAGAATAAAGAACTCAGTTAATACAGGGCTCAGGTGGAGGCTTTAAAAGAAGGTTACAGGTAGGTGTAGGTGAGACAGAAAAAAGCTGAAAAACAAAAGCTTAAGATTGATTCCTGATGGCAAATAAATGATCGTTCAGATTAAGGGAAACAGGACAGATGAGGAGATGTTTGTGTTTGTATCTGCTGTTTGTTGTCTGATGTTTCCCTTCTTGGAGACTGACTGGAAGTCCTGTTTCTTCTGATTCATAAAAATAAATTCAAAAGTGAGTGAAGAAGAGGTTTCAAATCACATTTTAAATGTGATTGAAAGAGAACACAGTGATGCTCACCTAAAACCCAGCTGCTGCTAAGATTATGACTGCTGTGGATTTCAGCTTCTAGTCATAAAGTTGGTTGGATGATTCTTTTACAGCTGAATCTTCTCACAGAAAAAGCAGAAAACAAAACGGAGATTTCCCATTTCCTGTCCAGGCCTTTAGTTTTTGTACCCTCCTTTAGCTACTGCCTGCTAAAACCCAAGAAGATGCAGAGAACATGTCGTCGCCCACTAGTGGAAAGGAGATATATCTTCCCTCCATTTTTCTACCTGGATATATTTGTAATGCTTTAAAAAAATCCCAGAAAAGGGCGAGTGCATGAGGCGAGTAATAATAAAGTGTAAGTGTAAGAAAAAACAAACAAAAACAGTTTTCAGAATTACTTCCTTTACTAAGAGGGTTTAAGTTAAAGAAATGGCTCTATCTACCAACAAGAAGGTGTCAACGAAACAATCAGCCCGAAGAAAAACTGACAGAAAGAAGCAGCTACTTACTACTGGTTTCTTCTCCAAAGACACCTTTAACAGAAGCTTTCAAACATGTTTATTATTATATTACTATTATCTTTTTGACCTTTCTGTCCTTACATATTATCAAAGTATTTAAGTTAGCACTATATTTCTATAGTATGATCACTCACACACTGAGACAACATGGCCACTGCAGTTCACAAAAGAAAAGAAAAATCAAGAGTTCTCACTGAACTGGACACAGCTTAAAAATTCAGTGTCGCCAGTAGATGGCAGCAGCGGCTTGAATTCTTACCTGAGCGGTACGAAAATCAGTCAGCCTGAAGTCATGACAGCTGGGTAACAGCAAGAGAAGCAGAGAATAACACAAGCCTGTTTAGTTGTGTTTGAGGGAAGAGCGATACACAATCATGATGTGTGTTTATGTTATATTAGTTAAAGGACCTAGATGTATTTTTTGTTCATTCGGTGTGTAACATGTTTACATGGAAATACAACCTGTAGCTGTTCTCTCATTTCTCACTTTAATCTGTGTACTGTTTTATTTTTATTTCATCTGCTCTGCGTTGTGGCTCTTTCAGCTGCGTGCAGTTGTGTTAAATTGTGGAGGTGTTGGTGATAAAACTGTTTTCTGCATTTACACTGAAAAAAGGGATTGGCCAGCTATTGGATTTACGTAAGCATCTTGCATGTTTTTAACACAATTGCCTCATGCTTTAAAGTTAAGTGTAACTATATAGTGTAGAAACTACATGATATGCAGAGAGGCTAGATTAAATTGTTCACATAATGTTCAAGTGAAGTAAGTCAATAATATAGCAATGTTAAATCCTGTGACACTGCACGGGTTTCAGTCTCGCGCTCTTTGGATCGGGGTTTCAGGAAGGCATCCATCTCAGTCAAGTCGAGCAGCCACCTCTACTTTTTTTGGTATACTGAAAAAAGTAAATTGGGTGGTTGTTACATTAAAAAAGTCTAACTTGTAATTTGAACACAATAATTTCATGTTTCTATGAACGTAATTAAATCATGAAAAAAATCACTGGAGTTATAAGAGGCAGACAGCTACACACACACCACGTGCATGCTATTGCTCTTTATTGTGGATTAACCTGTCAAGGACAAAAACAAAATTTTTTTGCATTAAATACAGAATATCATAGCTTTCCTGTATTTTTTAGATTGTTGGCATGGTGGTTAGTGCTGTTGCTTCACAGTAAGAAGGTCCTGGGTTCAAATCCACATTCTGACTAGTTTACATTGGTTTCTCTCTGGGTATTCTGGTTTCCTCCCACAGTTAGAAGTCATGCAGTTATTAGAGTTAGGGTTAACTGGTGATTCTAAATTACCCGTGAATGTAAGTGTAAATGGTTGTTTGTTTCTATGCGATAGACTGGTGAGCTGTCCAGGGTGTACCCTGCCTCGTAACCTATCACTTCAGGGTTATTTCCCAGCCCCCCTGCGACCAGGATAAAGATAGGAGGATGGTAATTGTTGCAGACCCATTCAATTTTCATGGTAACCAGGATCTAGACTTCGTTGAACATTATGTAATATGAAGACAACATGTAGTATTTAAGTGACCAAGTAGTATTGGGGTAAAAGTTATTGAATACTGTTGAAATAAAATGACAAAATTGCTATTGCTATTCTGCTTGAAATACAGTTGAATAAGTGCTATTCAAATACACTGTAGACTTACAGTGGCTTTTAATTGCTTAAGCAAAAGCGAATGTGTACTTTTGTTGTGCTTGCACTGAGGGATCACATTAAGTACATGTAAAATGGTGGAATGTGTTCAATCCATTTACTTTTCTACCTGTGACTTGGGAAAATGGACAGATGTAAACTGTAAGGACACTGGGCCTGAAAGAGTAATTGTGGTGCGGACAATCACACCCGCTGTGTTATAACATATAGGAACCAGTTGCAATCTGGTTCCTATATGTCTTTCTGTAGACATATAGCAGGGGTGTCAAACTCAAGGCACTCTTTAGGTCGCTGGCCAAACAAGATAAACATTTATTGAACACACTAAAACAATGTTTTTAAAACATAAATATGAATAAAAACAGACGGAATATTATTCCAGAATTAATAAACTTAGAAAAAATACACTTTAACTTTAAATATTTTGCTCTCCATAAAAATATATCCTGTCAAAATTATGCAAGTTAGAAATATGAACATGCTGCCAAAAACCTCAGAAAAAATAAATGAAAATTGTGTTTTTAAGTAAATGCTAAAATAACAACAAATTAAAACAATGTGATTTTGTTGCTATTATGCCATTTTATAAAAAATAAACTTAAAAAATGATGCTTTTCATAAAAATATCTCCTGTCAAAATGATGTGAATTCAAAATATGAACATGATGCCAAAAAAAACTGGAAATATAAATAAAATTTCTGCTTTTCAGTAAAAGTTAAAAAAACAACAAATCACAACATTCAGTTTTCTTTGCTCTTATGCCATTTTGCTTGGCATCTTTTTTGGCAACAAGTTTGTTTAAGTTTGGTGTGAGGTCTTGCGTTGTAGAGATTCTCAGGATGGACTGCAGGTGTTCATCAGTGAGACGAGTCCTTTGTGCTGTTTTGTTAATCTTCATCACTGAAAACAGCTTCCCACACAGATATGTGCTACCAAACATACACAAGGTTCGAGCCGCAAGTAGACGGAGCCGGGACATTGCTTCTGAAAATGTTAACAATGATAACAACGTTATTGCTATATCCAAGCTTTTATATGTAAACTTGACTGTAAAACATTAGGAAGACAATCTAACAGCATCATCTAACTGGGTCAACTTCTCTTGTTGAGAGTGATGGGATACAAATGATGACAGAAATAAAAGTTTTATATTCAGTTGTTTAACACACTGGACAGTAAAACTTAACTTCCTTCCTTCATTTATGTCTTTGTGATGGATGTATATGTAAGCCAGCTAACAGAAACACGACTTGCTCATGTTTAACCTAAAAAAGTTATTCAGGATTCAACAATCAAACCTCTTTCAGGGGGATTGAACAGATTGTGGTTTAGAGATAATGGAATTAGTGGTCCAGAGACTGGGACGTTATGATGCAGCCCCCCCATAAAGCATCATACAAGAGGGTGGTGACTGGCAGGTTTGTTTAGGCCAAATAGACCTTTTTTGTGGAAAATAAAAAACAAGTGAGTTTCTACCAGGTGTGGCGTGCTTCTCCACACAATGATCTGTGCAACTACTTTAGAGCTGTCTGTTTTCACTAAAACAATCTGCCCCCAGAGATATGGCATATAATGCCCTAATGCTAAGAATGCTGCACAGAGCTCCAGCACATTTATGTGAGCCCCTTCGTAAAATGTGGGGACAAGTGGAGACTCCACTCCATGGTGTATGATGGATATCACTCGTACCAGTAGCGGCTGGCACACAGCAGTCCTGACTGTTAGTCACTGGTACTCTTAACCTCCTGTCCAGGACTTTCTCTGGCATCAAAGCACAGTGCAGACACCTGTGGGTCTGCAAGAGAAGCCTAACCATGTTTACTGTCCATACAAACTGTCTTGTTCTTTTTTGTCTTCATTGTTGCTTGAGTGAACTGCTGGGTCTTTGAGCGGACCAGCTGGACTACACTTTGCGCTGCGAGTGATGGATGCTGTGCTTTTGTGCCTTTGGTTAGGCATGGTTGCTGACCTGCTCCTTTGGAGGTTGTGGTCCGAGGTGGAATGAGCTTCTTCGCCATGTGGTGGGGGCTCTGCTGGGTGTCAGGCAGGTCTCAGGGCTTGGGGTCTGGTGGTGGCCTCTGACAGGGTCGGCTACCCATGGCATCGGGTCCATTACTACTTCTGCCCTTGGATGTGAGAGCTATGTCTGGGCCTCTCTCTTCCCTTGGCTGGGGTAGACGCATGGCTGTCATTGGAAACTGTGCAGTTGCTTTGTCTTACCTTCATTTTCAATTGCGTTTCATGACAAACGCTCATACACAGACACTCACATTCTCTCTCTGCTTTCTCACTCTCTCTCACTGACACACACACATGTATATTTGTTTGTGTATCTCCCTCTGTTTTGTCTTTCAGGTACTGTGTATGGTCTGAGTATGCTTTATGTTTCTGTTTGCTTCACCCATCAACGTTTTCCCCCACCCCCTCTTTTCTCTCTTTCTGTCCCTTTTCTTCTTGTATTCCTCTGCTTTTTTCTTCTATCTTTGCCAATCTGACCTTTACCCCCTGTCCCCTCCACTGTAATATCCACACAGATAAGAAAAGAAACATGCAAGTAAATGAGTTCAACTCTGTGACCGGTGAGTAAAGACCTTGAAATGCTGTTTTGAGACTTCGACACCAAATGGTTTAATACTTTTATCAAAACTTTCTCACTTTGTAAAAAAGTGTGCCTCATGTGGAGTTCAGACATAAAAATTAAATGTGAAGGATTTATGTGAAACTTTACAAAAATGCAACTTCTGAAATAGAGAAAAGCAAAACAATATATGTTGTCACAATGTGCAGAGGCAAACGGAGACGCAGGTGAATGATAACTAAAAGTGAGGCTTTATTGAGGGCTGAACAAAGCCAGAACAGGAGGAAACATAAAAAACTTACAAAACCCTAAACTGGGAAATCTCAGATTAAAATTACCAGAACCTGAAAGCAGAACTAGCCAAACTTGGAAATGGGAGGAGACTGAGAGCAGCAGTAACACAGTGGAATGATGCACAGACAGACCAACAAAGAGCAAAAGACACAGACTAAATATATACAGAAGGAAACGAGGAAATGGCACACAGGAGGGAGACACAGCTGAACCTAAGTCAACATGACGAGACAGGGAGGAAGCAAAACAGAATACATTGACATGAGACACGGACCTTCAAAATAAAACAGGAAACACAACCAGCACAGGGGCAAGGACTTGATGCTACACAGAGGGGACACGGAGTACAGGACCCAAGAACTAGAAATCGTAAAACAAGAAAAACTGGAGAGCTAGAAGTACAAAACAGAAACCAAAACACTAGCAGTGAAATCATAATGAAAACAAAGATCAATAATATTACAAAAGTGAAAACACTGGGTGACTGACCCAGGACTGTGACACATGTGAAGCTACACTCATCAGAAAACAGACGATGCAAAAACAAACAAAATTAAAGCTGCAAGCAGCGATATGAGGGCCCTCGCACCCCCGGCGCGTCGAGCCAAGCCCAACACCTAAAACCAGCGCTTCCGATCTGATGTCACATTGATGGAATTCATGCATTTAACCACCAGCTAAAATTTCATCTCATTCAACCATTATTATAGTCGTCCCACTAGGTGGCGCTCTAACCATTACTGACAAATGGCATAACAAACATTTCCGAGCTCGAGTCTCATCACGCCTGCGACCTTTGGGAGAGATTGGACATTGTGTTTTTGAGCGACAGCAGGTTACTGCTTTTTGGCGAGGATTGAAACTCCACGTGCCGCCATGACCACCCCGCTTCCCTGAACGTAAAAGCTTCGCAATTTAACATCACAAAGGTCTTTAGATTCCACACACAGGAGATCGCGTAAATCTAATGAAATCCCTTGGAGGAGTTCGTCAAAGTATGAGGCCTGAAAAGAGGGAAAATGTCGCCAAATTTACACATTGATTTTAAAATGGCTGACTTCCTGTTGGATTTGGGATATTGCTCCAAGAGACTTTTTGTACATCTTGATATCTCCAATAAGCTTGCCAGGTTTCAAACTCATACATAAAACACAGAGCAGGGGCTGTTGTTTTGAAATTTTGTAGGGGGCGCTGTGGAGCCATTTTGCGCTGTTCAAGGAAAATGAACATATAAAAAGAAATCCTCATCACATTAGAGGTGTGCGCCAAATTTCAAGACTTTTAAACTTTTCAAGCCCCTCAAAAGCCACTTCATCTTTCATGGTGAACTGCGCTGCCACCAGGGTGCGCCGTTCAGTTTATAGTCACAATTTTCTCACTGAAGCATCAAGAGGGACTGATGGTGATATTCACCGCTTTTGAGGTGGCCACGATGAACCTGTGAAAATCAGTACAACAAAATGAAAGACATGACATTTCCTGGTGCCACTAGGTGGCGCTCTACGTATTCCTGACAATGGGCATATCAATCTGTTCAGGGCGGGTCTGACATCATCCCTGTAAAATCTGGTACTGATCACATTGGATTTCATTGAGTTACACTAATTTGTTTCTTCATGGCGAGACCTCAATGTTCGCCATGCTGCTGGGGTCACACCCTTCAGCGAAAACTCACAGTTTTCTCTGTAACCCAAGACCAACTCCTTAAGGCTTTCCTGGAGAAATTTGAGGCTGCAGATGTCACCCATTACAATACTGTACCCCAAAGTGTAAAACATGACATTTCCTGTTCCCACTAGGTGGCGCTGTCCCTGGTGTCAAATATGGCAGTTGAAATATGTTCAGGGGTGGAGCCTTATCATATGTGTCCACTTTGGTCAAGGTCGGACAATGTATGACAGAACGAGAGGCAATAAGATTTTCATGGCGAGTCATCGAAATTCGCCGTGGCGCCACGGCCTCACAGTAACCTGAAAACTCAAAAGCTCCGCAATTTAACATGGCCCAGGTGTGTAGTTGACACTGACCAAATATGAAGCTTGTACGATGAAATTCCAATGAGGAGTTCGCAAAAGTTCGAGGCATGGAAATGGCAAAATTAGAGCCAAAATGTCACCTTCACTTCCAAATGGCGGACTTCCTGTTGGGTTTAGGACATGGCCATAATAGACTTTTATGTGCGTCTCCGAAAGTTAGATATGTGTTCCGAGTTTTATACATGTAGGTCATACCCATCTCGGGGGCTCGCGTTTCTCATTTTCTAGGTGGCGCTACTGAGCCAATTTTCCCTGGACATGTCTACGGACATTAAAATACGTAAATTTTCACCAGACCTGACGCGTCTGCAAAATTTCATGAGTTTTCGAGCATGTTTAGGCCCTCAAAAGGCCGATTCATTTGCCAAATAATAATAATAATAATAATAATAATAATAATAATAATAATAATAATAATAATAATAATAATAAGAAACAGAGCAGATACAATAGGGCCTTCGCACTTTTGTGCTCGGGCCCTAATGAGAACGTAGCACGAACTACTGTATAATACATCACAACAGCACTGGAACACTCACTGGCCAATTTATTAGGTATGCCTGTCCAGCTGCTTGTTAAGACAAATATTTAATCAGAGAACAAGATCAGTGCATTCAGACTTGTACAGCAGACATTAAGAACTGGAACTGCTCAAACTCAGATCAAACTGAGTAAGACAGTGATCGACCGTTTTAGTTTCTTATGTATTTCATACATAGGAGATAATTATATTTTTTTTAAGGTAAAGAAAGTTATAAAATAATGACATCCCACAATAAAGAAAGTGTTGGAAAACACACAGGAGGATTTTCTTCAAACAATCCAACCACAGCTCAGTTGTGTGTGGCAACATTCTTGTGCTAGAGCACCTGAAGTGAAGCTTTTTATCCCAAATAATAATCTGTTACAGCTGAGAAGAGAAGCAGCTCTGACAAAGATGGAGACCATATATCAGGTTGGAGTAAGAGTCAGAAGAAGAACTCAAAGAAATGAAACTCAGTTTGGAGGAAGGATTAAATCTAATTTGTGTGGCTCTGCTTGTTGGAGTTGTACTCATAATCAACCTTCAGATGTTTTTGTAGTTACACTCGCTGCCAGAAGAGGGAGATAAAAGCGCAGCAGGCTGAAGCACAATAAATGTGGACTAGAATGTCAAAGAGAGACACAGTAATGCTCAATGAACCATATCACACTATGCACACATCATTCATTGTAACAGCTGTTAACAACTGTGCTGTGTCCTGTAATGTTAGATACCAAACTGCACCAGTAGAGGGTGGTGTCAAAAAAGAGAGAAGGAAAATGACGTCCAGAGATAGTTAAGATGGCGAACTGATAAACACACACGTAACACCCTGCTGCATTCAGTTATGTAGGTTTATGTGCTGCATTCATTAACAGGCACTTGTTCCTTGCTGAGGACTTTTTTCATTATCAGGCACCACTACAAACTGACCATTATTCCTCTGATTAGGTTGGCTGAGTTTCTGGTGAGCTCTTCAGGTTGTACTCTGCCATGACAGCAGGGTATTAGATATGTGACTGTTGAACACAGTATCTCTCTCAAAGCTTTACAGTAGAGTAAGTCTGTGAGTCTGTGTCTGCTGGAGTGACACCAGATGCTCCGGCAGAGCTGAATCTGACAGCAGCATAATGAGAACACTCCTGTTCTCTGGGCTGATCTGACTGTACGGTGGAACAAAGAGGAACCACATGTTTATTTTTAAAGTTGACTCTGCTGTAGTGGACTTCATCCTCCTCCTTTGGTTGTGTTGAGATGTCATTAACAGGACCAAGGCTGAGCTGATGGAAACAAACATCATTAATTTATTCTGCACTTTAAACTTGACTCCTTTTACTGTATGTTGGGAAAAATGAAATGACCACTGGAAAGATAAGATAATCCACAAACTCTAATCTTTACCTGTTCAATTTGGTCAGAGCTTTCAGTTGTTGGAGACTGAGCAGAAGTTCTCTGTTTCCTGGTTAAAATCAATTAACAGGAAAATAAGTGATTTCAGCGCAAAGACTGAATGTATAGCTTTGAACCGAACCAGTTGTTGCTTACCTAACACACCAGCAGATAGTGAGAAGTATTAAAAGCAGCAGAGCAGCAGAAACTCCTGCAGCTGCTGGTGTCCATGTTCCTGTGATACTTTGGACAGTGAGAGTCTTTGGAGCAGAGCTGATATCTTTGTTGGTTTTCACAGCACAGGAGTAGCTTCCTGCATCCTCCCTGCTGACTGGGTCTAGGATCAGATGTTTGTTCTGGTTCTCTCTCGGGGTCAGAGGTCGACTGTTCAAGTACCAAATGTAGTTTGTGTTGTCAGTCAGAGGACAGCTGGTACTGCAGGTCAGTGTGACTCTCTGACCCTCTGTCATCACTGCAGAAGGACTCATCTTCACTCTCAGCTCTGAAAGAGGAACGTTGACAGTCTTATGTGTAACGTATTGTTGTAAGCATAAAACATTTTTCAGTAACTCAGTAATGTAATGTGTTACTGTACTAAATTCACTAATCACATTACAGATACAATTATGTCATTACTCCTGTTGTATCAAAAAAATATCAAACAAGCTTTTCCTTCCTGCCATAATCAGCTGATTTCAGTTTGTGTGCAGGATTAGGAAGAAGGTGGAGCAGTCTACAGCCTCTCAGGATTGTACACAAAGACATTAATTTGATCACTTTGGGCATCGCTATAAAGTTTCTTTGTGCTGGTTTTAATCTTTGCTTTGTGTTTTCAGCTTTGTGTTGACAGAATAACGAGAAAGTAATGCAGCGAGTAGTGTAGCATACTGCATTACTTTTAAAAGGTGTAACAAGTAATATGCCAGAAAACTTTTTAGTCTACAAGTTATTTCTGACCTGAACAAATACAAGTACTTTTACAAATTACAAGTTTTTCCACAGTTTTTTGTCATTTTTAATAAAGATAATATTTTGTTTCTTTTTTTAGTCGATCTTTCAGTGCAGGAATTTGTGTGGAGTATTTTCACATAGTGGTGTTTTAGATGAAGTAAAGGATCTGAATATTTCTTCCACCTCTGCTTCTGTTCAGACATTAATGAGTAAAGTCTGCTGAGTGAGGAGTTTAGATTTACCTGTGACAATCAAAAAGACTCCAGGCAGATCAGACTGTGTCCATCTTGTATGATCTTTGTGGAATCTGAATGTGTATCCTCCTGAGTCATTCTTCTTCAGGTTGTTGATGGTCAGGATGTGTTGGTTCGTCATGTTGTCCTGATACTCCACACGACCTGCAGCCTCAATCAGCTCTTCAACTTCCACTTTATCTTTTCTCCATTTTTTACTCCAACATTTAAACTCTGGCTTCATGTTATCAGGATGTGAGTATTCACTTGTGATGTTGACTGAAGATCCTTCCAGAGCACAGATTCTCCTGCTGACATAATTCACTCTCCAGCAGTTTTTATCCTGAACACCTGAAATATAGATGGAAGATTTCAAGTTGTTTGAATGATCTGTGTGCTGACAATTTTATTCATAATTAACTGAAAGAGAAAAATGAAATGAATTACTCACAGACTTCTGCAGACTGAAGATGCTCGTGGTCTTTTACGGCACAAGAGAACTTGTCTTTTGCAGAGATATGAATTGAAATATTTTCATTCTTGTCGTTTCTGCTTCGGTTTTGGTACCACGTGTATGTAGTTTGATGGTCAGTCAGATTACAGCTGTTGTTACAGGTCAGTGTGACATTATCTGATGTGTAGGAAGTTCTTTGAACACAAAGCTCTGAAAGATGATAAATGAAGTTTTCATAACACACAATGATGTATAACATTTTATTTCTGTTTTTAGGATGTGTACTAACATATTTATTAACAAAGGTCATATTTAGCGTCATCTTATAAAAGGAAAATTGACATTAAACAAATATATTCGAGGTTTGGTGGAAGATGTTTCCTTATTGAAACTTCACCTCTGGGATATGTGATGGAGCACGGCTCATCTACTGATGTCTGCTGAGAAGAACACATTCTCCCTTTAGCATAGGTCACACTGAAGCAGGTCTCTGTGATGGAACCTGAAATAAAGAAATAATATTGATTAAAATGACTCACTGTATGAGCCATTTTGTTTGTTTTGTAGGGACAATAAACATCATGACTCACCCACAGAGACTTCAGGGGCTCTGAGATGCTCGTAGCCTTTGACAGCACAGGAGTATGTGACTGCTTCCTCACTGCTGAGCAGCTCTTGGTACCAGGGAGACCAGTCCTCATAGAGAAACTCTCTGTTCTTGTACCAGATGTAGGCTGCAGGCTTTTCAGTCAGAGGACAGCTGCTGCTGCACATCAGTGTTACTGTCTGTCCCTCTGTGGCAGGAATCACCTTTACCTGCAGCTCTGAGAGGATGATGGATAACAACTTATACAATGATGTCATTTGTAATGTAATAAGTAGTGATGGGTAGATGAGGCCTCGTGAAGTGTTTCAGCACATTCCCCAAACTGTATCGATACTGTGTCGACACAGTGTTGCTGTTTTGCTCTGTACTGACACCTGCTGGACCTTGAATATCATTTCAGGCAACTTACTTGAGACTCACAACAGACACTGATTCAATGACCTAGTCATACTTGTATACACTGTAAGGTATTGTACTTTCCATGGAATCATTTTATATCTTTTACATTGCAAATATTGTAGACATCTTTAAAATACATTGTCAATGACATTAAGTGAAAATTAAAATGAAAGTACTGTGAATATAATATTACCCATTTAAATGTAATTGACTCAGAGTTTATTATAAATTTCTATTCAGAAAAATAAGTTTATCCAATGTTTTTGCATTCAGTCTATTGCGTTTTTTTGACACCATTTCCCCAGCTTTGGAAAACTCACAGGCACAGATGAAGCTGGGGTACACAAAAACTGTAAAGCCAGGTGGAAAAGGTTCTGATAAGATGTCTTCCTATTCCCCCAGTACGTTAAAGGATCCTCTGATCTTGGAAAGTTTCTCTCCGACACTCTCCACAATACTAAGGGGTTGGCAGTCCTTTATAATAGAATTCAGGACTGCCTGGTCCAGAACAGTCTTCCTAGATTCTTGATTTCAAAATAATAAAACACAAATTAATAAAAAAAAAAAAAAGATGATAAAGCTGTTCAGTGTCAATATAGGCCTACCTGTGTTCATTCTCAGTGTGTTTGTCTCCTCATTTTCATGTTTGGCTCTGTAATGCCTAAACACTGAGGAGGTGCTTTTGTTTGTGTAAGAAAGCACCGCAGAACAGATGCGACCTTTAACCTGCATAAAATGAAATAATTTACACTGCAAGTCACATTGCTGTTTTTCCTATTCTGATAAATTACACTGAAACAAAGACAGACAAACAGTGACCTTATTTGCAGTTAAAAGATCAAAATGATCCTACACAGCAGAAACATTTCTTTTTCTTTCGGGCTCCATTTTGTTATGGAGAGATGTATATTTCTTTTTTTTTGTCTTTGCGAGAGTAGTTTTGTGTGTTTTTTTTGGTGGCGACTCATTCCGTTGACAGATGCGGACGCGGTACCTTTTAAAGACAGTTTGGTGCGTTGGCAATGAGCGATACAGCAGCTGTATCGATCACGTGACTTTTTCTTAAAGCGACGCACGCACCGATACAAGCTTCGCTCTGTGAGCTTGATACATGCGCCGGTGCGTCAGTGTTGCTGGACCCATCACTAGTAATAAATAAAGGTCACTGTACCTGTAACAACTTGAAGAGTAATATTACTGAGTGAGCAGAGTCCTGGACTGTCTGTAGTCTTCATACAGCAGTAAGTGTTTGCATCACTCTCTCTTAGATCATTGATGGTTAAAGTTGGGTTTTTCTCTTCAGACATGTTGTACGTTACACGTTGTCCATCCACAGAAAGCTCACTCACTGATCCATTCAAGTGTATAGTGAACCATTTGCTGCTTGAAGTCAGATGTTGATGTGAGCAGTGCAGATCCACTGATGAACCTTTGAGAGCACAGATCCTGGTTTCTCCTCCATTAACACCTTTAATAGGAAGTTTATTAGTAACAGATTTGTTATTGCTGTTATTGCCTGTTTTTTTTTCTTTTTATTATTCATCACTAAATAATAATGTTATATATTTGTACTGTAAAAACTTAGATGAATTTACGTGTTGCTTAAATCATGCAGTATCAATGTAAAACCACTCAAACAATACAAACAGCTCTAGCGCTGTCTTGCTGGGTCAACTTCTCTCTTTCAGTGTGAATGATGAAAAAGATGCCAAAAATGACACATTCAGCTGTCTAACACATCGTAGCAAAGTTTAACTTCCTTCTTTCCTTTTGTCTTTTCTGTGTATGTGCATGTTGCGTCTTTTTACATGAAATATTTCGTGCAATTATTTCTCCTATAATGATGTTTTGTCTGTACTTTATATATTATAGGTTGTCTTTAATCATAAGTTATTGTTCAAAGAGCAGAAAGCTGCAGCGGTGTTAAAACTGTTGTCTGTATCTGGTTTATGATGGAAACACGTCTGTGGTGACAAAGAATCTCCAGACTGATGCTTAGTGAGCATGAACAGCTGTGATGATGTAGACCTTACTCTGCTGTCAAGCTGCAGCTGCTCTTTGTATCAATGTAAAGGATCACATTAACTATCGAGTGACCTTAAAACTAATCTAACCTAAAAAACTCTGACATGTTTCAGCAGTCAAACCTCTGTCAGAGAGTTTAAAGTTTTTGTTGACATAACTGTTTTCTGGTTGTTTTACTAGAATAACTATCAGGGCTCGGAGTGGACTATTCCAGTAATGATGTCATACCAACAAAATATTTACACAGTGAGCTGAAAGGAGGCTGTTTCTGATGTCTTCGTATATTGACTTCATCTTAGACTCCAGCTTTCTGGTAAGTTGTTGTTCAGTTTTCTCAGAACTGCTTTAACATTCATTAGCTCACTTCAACAGCTCATTAAAGTGGAAACGTTAAGTCCTGCTGGTTAACAGTGAATCTCATGTTCTCTAACATCCTTTAATAACTTTTCAGAGTTTTCCTACGTCTAAAACATTCAGTCATCATTGGGAGGAGAAACATGTATTCCTACCTGAGACACACTGAATGAAACCCCAAACCAAAAATCCAGCTTCTGCCAAGATCATGACTGTCAGATTTCAGCTTTTAGTCAGAAAGTTAAGCGACTTGTTCTTCACACAGGAAAAGCTTAAAAACCCGAACTGATACGTATTAAAGTCAGTTCAGCCAAATATAAACTGCAGCTTTAACACCATCCAACTTCCTCCTGCATGGTGTTTTTTTTAGAAAGAGCAGACTTCTAGTAAAGAACTAAGTAATGAAAAAGCTTAAATTTAACTTGAGGATTTTTTTTTAACAGCATAAATTTCTCTCCATTTGCCTGACTGAGGCTGGAGAAGTGTAAAGCCTAGTGTGTTTCTGTCTTTTATATAAATAGTTCCTGTCAAGCAAGGTAAGAAACAGATGCTTTATTTGCTTTGAGGACATCAGTAATCAGTAGTATTGTTTTCATACATACACAATTAAAAAACAAACAAACAACGAAAGTAACGCTTAAAAAAAACACCTCATCTGATCTCAGTGGGGAAAAATTCATGGTGGATACCAAATTGTTGGATGGAAATGAGAACCATCAACCTTCAGAGGGTTGAATTAAAAAGACATCCTGAAAATCAGAGTGAAAAAATGATGTGGCAGACTAATTCATTTTGATGAAATTTGACTGCAGTAACTTTCCCTTTCTGCTTTTATGCAGCATCAGGCATGCATAGAAACATATCTGAGCTCCTGGACAGTCTGAGGTCCAATCTGGCAATGTTGGACCAAGACATAATGTCCCAGAGGTTTTCTATTGGATTTAGGTAGGTAATCAGGGTTTTGTTGCCTAGCCAGGAGAGGTCTGTGCATCCCTCCATGGATATGCCTCCCTTGACCATCACTGACCCAGTTAAAAAACGATCACGCTGAACAATGTTAAAGGCAGAATAACTTTCTCCATGACTTCTTCAGACCCTTTCAAATCCATCATATGTGTTCAGAGTAAACCGGCTCTCATCTGTGTAAAGTATAGGGTCACACAGGGTCCAATATAGGATGTCAGACCTGCAGGCCACCCTCATGAAGTCTGTTTCTGATTGTTTGGTTAATAACACTAACATCAGAGGCCTGCTGGAGGTCATTTTGTAGGGCTCTGGCAGTGCTTGCTTTCCTAGTTCTCTCCCACAAATGTGCCCACAAAATGAAATTTCAGTGGAAATTTAATTGCTAACTACCAATTTTTTGTGGTTTCATGGTGGTTGGCCTTTTTGTTCCTGTAGTGTACAATAAAAAGGCTGCAATGAAAACATGCAAGATTCTGTCATGTAAATTACTGCATGGGTTTGGGAATACTTCCAAAAACACTGTCAGTGAACAAAGTTCATTCCTTTACGGTCACTCAAAGTCAAAATCAGCAATACAAACAGAAAACACAGACCAATGTGAATGAATATGGTCGACACCTCCTTTCACAACCTGAAATCCAGGGCAGCTGGATTGTGTAGTGGTAAGACTTCACATCTTTGGAGTGGAAGTCGCAAGTTTGATTCCCTCCCGGTATCCAGTAAGGGTCCTGACTAGGCCCCCCAAGCAAAAACACCAAGCTCTGGAATGGCGCGCCTATGTCTGCAGCCTGTCCGCAGCTCGGACATGACACATTTCACTGCATGTTGTACTCTGTATGTGACTAATAAAGCTTGTTTCTTCTTCACTGGGATTCACTCTTTCATTCCTCACTACTTATCAGTTTTTCAGGTAGATTTTCTCTGACAGCAGACTTCACTTCAAGCCTGTCACTGTGTGTGTGAAGGGCAGAGTGGAGCGGATGTACAGTAGACTAAACAGATTGTCTCCATCAGATTTCAGGTACAACATCAGAGATCTCTGTACAGAAGAGCACAGTCATACGTCAATAGAAGATACTGCAGAGAATCCTCAACCTCCTCAGAAAGAAGATTGTATGATGAATTTAAAGACATGATTACTGCTGCTGCTCTCATCAGAAATTAGAAAATACCAAAAATATTAATAAATGTTAAAAAAATCAACAGCCGTCTAACAGGAAAGGCTGAGAACTGACGTGTGTGAGTGTGTCTGCAGACAAACTACATCCAGCTTTAACACCAGCACTTCCTCATTTCTATTTTCCTTCAAAGAAGAGCCCTCTAGTGTAGAATCAATGTACTGCATGAGGCAGTTCATATAATATAGAACCATTGAATGAATTACTTTATATTTATCATCACAATTAAGGGCTTTATTATTTTAGTTTATCACAGTATCCCAATTAAACATGTGATATGAATACATGTTATATTATCATTAAAAATGTGTTAGTGCTCACAGAGAGAGCAGAGACACATGAAGCTGTCAGGGATTATTTTAAGGTTTAAAAAAAAAAAACTTAATATATGTTAAACCTGCTGACATGATGACTTTAAAGCTTTAACTTCTCAGTTAAACAGTCCTAATGTTTTACATTCAAAGCTGCAAATCGCACAGAAAGTAACTCAACCCAAAGCATGTTCTTTATTTTACACAACAATGATGTCACAGTCCATCATCAGACATCTTTACATTTAAAAGCTCAGGTATTTCTGCTTTCCTGCTAATTTCTTCTGTATTTTATGTTCCAGTACAGAGAGTACAAACACTGACAGACAGCTGTGGTGTCTCTGCTATGATACTGAAGTTATTTTAGACACAAAACATTTACAGGAAAAGGTCCCTTTAAATAAACATGTAGTTATTTAGTGATGCACATCCTGCTCTGCTCACTGAGCTGAGATCATTTCATACATGAGATCAGGGTTCATCTGAGGAGATGAGACAGTTCTTATACATTTATTTTGAACTTCTTCAAATATTTGGCTCATTCAAATAATGTCAGTTTGTGGGATTCTTTTAATGTTGTTCAAATGTTTATTAAAACAGTTTTGAACCATTTAGACCTTTATCCCTAATTTTAGATTGATTTTTTTGGTTCATTAAACAACATAAATAATTTAAATAGAAGATTTTTACAGTTTTTTTCTGTAGTTGAATTCAGAGAGAATTCTATCAGTGGTAAACATCATGACTGTTTAAGTCCATTCAGTCATAAAGCTAACATGAGACTGAAAAGAATCTGATGTGTTGTAAGCATTGATGTACAGTCTCTATCAAATAAGATACTGTGATAAACAGGTTGTGAGAAATTGAAGCCAAACAGCAGTCCTTGATTGTGGGCTCAGACTGATATTAATGTTGTAGCTGTTGAAGGGAGTTCAGTAGGAACTGATCTGAGGCCTGCACTATTTGCTCTGGAACAGGTAAAGCCTGACATTAGTGATCAGCTGAAATGAAATCATCTACTGACCAATGATTGTTTCTCCAGAAACCAGTAAAACTAGTAAAGCTCATCACTCTAAAGTTGGCTTACAGTGAAAAAGTGAGCAGTCCTTCACCATGCTGTAGGGTGGCTAATTACTGACTACAGCCAGCTGTGACCTGGATCCTTGGAAGAAATTTTGCATGTAAAGCAGGTTATAGTTTCTTATTTTGCTCTCTGTCAGTTGGAGGTCCACCATCATCACAGCCCAGCAATAGCAGATTATCCTTCTGCTTTCAGTTTATGAAATGAAGAAAACTCAATAGAAACAAAGCACATATGAACAGCAACAGAGTTGCACTTTCACTGTGATGGGATACCAACTATTATTTCAATTTATCGTGCTTCAGAGACTTTTTCAGAGGAACAGATGTTAAAGTCTGCAGAAAATCAGTAATTATGAGTTCTATGAGGTGCAATTTCAGCAATATATAAAACGTACACACCTCTGCTCAGTGTCCACTCATAACATCTGTGAAGAAACAGGAAGTCACTGCAAGTGAGCCAAGGCCACGGTGAAAATGCGAAGTCTGCAGAAGTGTGCAGATTTATGTTTACACACCTTTCTACTCTGTGCTAATCGTTCTATGATGATAATACTGTATCAGAAAAGATTATAACCTTGCACTTTAATAAACTTGAAGAGCTCATCAAAGCCAAGAACTTTAAAGTCTTGTTGTTTAGCTGTGAATCTCATGTTTCTAACATCCTTTAAAAACTGCAGGATTACACTTGTACCATTTTTACAGTCGTCAGTCATCATTAGGAGAAACAGTCATTCCTACCTGAGAGACACAGAATGAAACCCAAAAACAAAAATCCAGCTTCTGCCAAGATCATGACTGTTGTAGGTTTTCTAGTCAGAAAGTTTGTTTATATATGATCCTATATATGAACTTCAGGAATTTTTCCACTGCATATTTTTTATCACCATTCTTAGTAATATCAAAGAATGGTCTTCTCCTATCTCTGTTTCCTGCACCTAACTGGGGCACCAATAAACTGTTGTATTGGGGATCAGGCCGGCTGAGGGGATCTCTGGTCGCCTGGACTTCAGAGGGCAGCTTGATATGGATGTATGAGTCTTTTAGTGCTTGTCTTGCTGATTTGTGGGTGTGTGTGAGTGAATGAGTGGCTGGGTCTGGGCGTGGGCCTCACAGAGTCTTGGCCCCTGTAGGGCACGGTCGAGGGATTATCCCTCCCTAACATTCCCCACCGGTCATTGCTGCCTTCCTAGGATGTGGGTACTTGTTACTTCCATGATCAATGGTCAGATATCTTGGTGTGCTTGTTGGACTGGTTCCTTGGGGGTTGTGGTCCAATGGGGTCTGTCAGGTGTCTGGGCCCTGGGACCTTTGGTTGGCTGACTGTTGCCTCTTGTTCTCTGGCGCTCTTGCTCTTTGTCCATGGTGGCTCCATGTAGTGCCTCCCTACTCCTCCTGCTGGGTGTATGTGTGGCCTCAGGTCCTCAGTACGTTTGGGGGCTGCAGATGGCCACGGTCTTTTGGGTTTCTGGGTTTTCCTCTATCTGTCTCTGACCTCCGTCGGCACCCACGCACGCACACACGCACACACACACACACACACACACCTACAGATACCAAGTTACTTTTGCACAATACTCAGCATTTTGCACATTTCCATTGGGCTGTCTTGTGTCTGTATTGTCTTGTCCTGTTTCTTTTTGCAATTTTTGCGCATTGCACTTTACATAGTCCTGTGATTGTCTGTTATATGTCATATGTAGCACCAGGGTCTCAGAGGAACGCTGTCTCATTCTACTCTGTACTGTACCACTGTACATTGTTGAAATAACAATAAAAGCCACTTGAACTTGAACTCGTTCTATCTTAATTTCCATCCCTTCACCCTGAACTAGAGAAGTTGACTTAGTTAGATTTTGTAGTACGAATGGATTATTTTCACAATATATTTCTGACAGTACCAGTATTGTTCACTAGATAGAAAGATCAGACAGTAACAGTAATAAAAAAAAAATATAGAAAATCAGTGATTAGCAACTAAATTTCCACTGAAATTTCCATCTTGTGGGCCATCGTGCAGGAGATAACTAGGAAAGCAAGCACTGCCAGAGCCCTACAAGCAGGCCACTGATGTTAATGTCATTGACCAAACAATCAGAAACAGACTTCATGAGGGTGGCCTGAAGGTCTGACATTCTCTATTAGACCCTGTGCTCACTGCAGAGCACTGTGGAGCTGACATTTGCCAGAATTTGCAGGTTCAGCACTCGCTGTGCTTTACACAGATGACAGCAGGTTTACTCTGAGCACATATGATGGATTTGAAAGGGTCTGAAGAAGTCATGGAGAATGTTATTCTGCCTGTAACATTGTTTAGTGTGACCCTTTTTGGTGTTTTGGTGGTGGGTCTACAGGCTACAGGCTGCCATTAGGTATTGGAATGAAATCCTTTCACACACTGTCAGACCCCAGGCTGGTGCAGTGGGTCCTGAGTTCTTCCTGGACCAACAATGCCTGGTCTCATGTGACGAGAGTTTGCCAGCAGTTCCTAGAAGATGAAAGAATTGATACCATTGATTGGCCCCCATGATCACCTGACCTAAATCCAATAGAAAACCTCTGGGACATTGTCTTGGTCTAAAAACATGCAGGAGGAAGTTCAATGGTGTTAAAGCTGCAGTTTATATTTGGCTGAACTGACTTTAATACGTGTCAGATCTCTTTTTAAGCTTTTCCTGTTTGAAGAACAATGCGCTTAACTTTCTGACGAGAAGCTGAAATCTACAACAGTCATGATCTTGGCAGAAGCTGGATTTTTGGTTTGGGGTTTCATTCAGTTTGTCTCAGGTAGGAATAAATGTTTCTTTTCCTTACGATGACTGAACACTCTAAACATGTTTTAATTGTAGACAAATTCTGCAGGTATTAAAGGAAATGAGAAAACCTGAGATTCACTGTTAATCAGAAAAACTTTAAGTTTTCTGCTTTGATGAGCTCTTGAAGTGTATTAATGTGCAAGACAATGGTCCTTTACAGTAGAATATTATCATCATTGAATGAATGGCACAGAGTGGAAAGGTGTGTAAACAACATACAAATGCACATGTTTGCTAATGAATATTAAAATCATTCAGGAAAAACTGAACAGCAACTAACAGGAATCTTAAACCTTGGAGTCTACAATGGTGACAACATATAAAGACATCAGAGATGGCCTCCTTTCAGCTCACAATATTAATATTTTGTTGGTTCATGCTGCTTACCGAGCTTAGGCCTGGAGATTCTTTGTCACCACTAGGGACAAAGAAGTAGTAAGTGTGTGTGAGAGAGGAAAAGCTCTGTGGTGTGCTGTAGCAGTAACCTGTGATGTTATAAACTGTTTGGTTTTGCTTGGGAAAAGAATATTTTAATTCATAAAAGAGCGCTCATCACATGTGATCACATTTTAGGAAAATCTGCCGGTGAGGAAAAGCTGGAGTGTTGGACTCCAGCTTGTTGCTCTCATTATTCAAACAGGCTTTCCTCCACAGAGTTCTCATTTTAAAAGTTATTATACATCACAGCTACCAGGTGGTTTTTCCCATTTTAGTGCAGCTAGCAAAAAAACAAAGAAACACCTACAGCTAAAGAAATAGAGTGAAAGTGGACAATATATTTTGTTTTAACATAAAAGTTATTGTTGCAGCCAGGGGCAGCACAAAAGACCCCTTAAATGTATTTTTTGGTTCAGTCTCTCTATAGTCCACTGAGCCATTGGTTCTGTTATTATGTTATATTAGTTATGACTTACATTCAGTGTTGGTCAAGTTACTTGAAAAAAGTAATCAGTAACTAATTACTGATTACTTATTTTCAAAAGTAATTAGTTATTTTGTCACTTAGTTACTTTTTAAAAACATGATACACAACATGAATAGACAATAAAGCAATAGATCTTTCAGCCTAGTTCTACTTTTTCTGCATACTCCATCATATAAAATGTAATCAAATGAAAAAGTCTATTTTTAAAACTTGTTTTATTAGTTTTAATCTTTTAACTTTATGCACATTGCATCCAGCAAAAATGAAATTATATGCAACATTCTCTGACTAGAAGAAACCTACTTTCTGCATATTCCAGCATATAAAATAAAACATTTTTTTTGTGTTTACACTCACTCTTTCAAATAGATGCAAGTAAAACACAGTAGAAAATAAATAAAATCAAAGACCCAGCAGTCCTGTCGCTCTTAAATCTATTTTCACCTGTTTAGCAGGAGTGGGGTGGATGGAGGTTTGCCCTTGTGCCAGTGTGCTGCAGTGGTCATGTCAGTGTCCGGGATCCGGGGGTTTCTTCTTTTCCCGTGGCAGCGTGCTAAGTAGTTGCTCAGAAGTTTTTTTTCGCTGTAGAAATAAGTTTTCTTCCCACTCAGTGTACAGCGGACGGTAATCTTTTTGTCACTTTTTATGGAATCAGACTCAAAGTAAGGTCAGTAGTTCCACACTTTAAATGCTGCACATTCATACTCTCTCTCGCACTCGATATATAATCCATTGTTGATCTGCACTCGTCTGTTACCACGAACGTCGCACGCGCTTACGTCATTGTCATGAGACACGGTTTAGTAACGCAGTAACACAGCATGCTTACTTGAAAGTAACATTAATCTAATTACTTTTTTTGCAATAGTAATCCCTTACTTTTCTCATTACTTTAAAAAAGTAATCGGATTACTGTAACACATTACTTGTAATGCGTTACAATGTAGATGTTACAATCCTTGATAATGCATTGCTTCAAATGGAGAAAGTCTTGAGGGATGGCTACTATGAGGAAAGGCAGTCGCGAAACTTTACCAGCAGGACACGTCGTTGTGTGCCTCAACTTCACGGGATGTTTTGATCTTTTATCACAAGCTATTCTGCCTTTTTTTGTTTCCTTTTACCTTCCGTTAGGTTTAGGGATTAGGAATCTGATCTAGATTATAATAAACATTTTTGGGATACAACATCAGTAGTGGACCTTTGATTAATCGGGTGATTTGGCCATTATCACTAGACACCCTATTCCAAAGAGGCCCTGCCAGGGTTGATCAGGCCCCGGAGTGTGTCACTGGTTTATGTTATATTGTTATTTCTACTTTCTTCTGTCTTAGCTGTCCAAGTGATGTCATCCCTCTTTAGCCATAGCCAGTGACTGGTCCTCTCAGCAGTGTTAGCTAATTCTCTTAAAGTGTGATGTTGCACCTGTCCTCTGATTCCAATCTCTTTAAGCAGTTTTGCTGTTATACTGGCAACAAATCCCCTGCACCCCACTTCCAATGGGCGCACCTTGATCTTCCAGCCTCTGTCCTCTGCCTCAGTTGCCAAGTTGGCATATCACAGCTTCTTACGCTCAAATGCTTCCTCAGTTGCTTCCTCCCACTGTACCGTCAGCTCAATGACGTACACAAGTTTTCAGGAGTTAGACCAAAGGAGGAGGTCTGGTCGCAGAGTAGTTGTTATGATCTCTGTGGGAAAAATTAGCCTCTGATCCAAGTCCATTCGCATCTGCCAATCCCTGGCAACCTTCAGCAGGCCAAGGTCAGGAGTTGAAGGCTAGTCCTCAGCTTGCCCCATGGCGAACATGGGAACACGACCTTCACAATAAAACAGGAAACACTAGCAGGAGCAAGGGAACACGAGGCAGAGAGAGTGCAGATGTGATGGGCTGGGGAAGCATAGATGAACATGACGGAGTGAAACACAAGGAGGTGAAACAAGGCATAATCACTCACACAATTAAATACACGCAGACACACAGAGGGAGACACAGAGGGCAAAGACAAAAGGGGGAACTGAATAAACAAAAGCTGAACAGAATAACCAAGGCACTATAGAATCAACCCTAGAACAACCCTAACAAAGTAGACTAACATAATACAAAATGACAAAAAACACAAGAAAACTCAAAAAACTGGGTCAAAAGACCCAGGACCATGACACAATGCTTACAACACATCAGATTCATATCAGTTTTTATGTTAGTTTTGTAAATGACTGGACATTTAACAGTCATGATGTTTACCACTGATAAAGCTGAGCATTTTCATGAATTCAATTACTAATACAATTACTGGAAAAATGTTATTACATGTTATTAAATAATTTTTTAAATGTACAAGACAATACAAGACAATAAAGGGCTATTCTATTTAATTATGATTAATGAGCCAAATATATATATATATATATCTAAAATTAGTGATAAAGGAATAAATAGTTGAAAACTGTTTTATTAAACATTTAAACAATAAACATTAAAAGACTGATACAAACCAGCATTATTTGAACCAGCCAAATGTTTGAAGAAGTTCAAAATACATTTTTTAACTGTCTTGTCTCATCAGATGTGCCCTGATCACATATAAGAAAACATCTCAGCTCAGTCAGCAGAGCAGGATGATCATCACTACAGCAGACTGCACTTCAGTGCAGCTGATCTCTACTCCACCATCGAGCCACTCCCTGCTCGCTAAAGAAAAGTTTGTTATCATGGTGATTTAAAGGGACCTTTTCCTGTAAATGTTTTGTGTCTAAATTAACTTCAATTTTTCTCTCAGAAATTAAAGCATCACAGTCATGTTTGCTAACACAGACTGTCTTTTCATGAAAATGTAATGAAATGTGCTCCTGACACATGTTTAATTAAGATACTTTATTAAGCTAAGAAATGATAAAGCCAACAATACTGTGTCATAATCCTGGGTCTTTAAACCCAGCATTTTGTGTTTCTTCTTATTATTATCTATTCTGGTTGAGACTTTCTAGTTCTTTTGGTTTAAGTTTCTGTGCTCACTCGGTTCTGCATCTTGTCATTCCCTGCCTGTGTGTTCCCTCGGTGTATAGCCTGTTTCTAAATTTGTGTCTTTGCATGTATGTTGAGTTTCCTGTCTTATTGTGAAGGTCTGTGTCCTATGTCAGTGTATTTAGTTTGCATCATCCCTGTCTCATCAGATTCATTAGGTTCAGCTGTGTCTCCCTCCTGTGTGCAGTCTCCTCGTTTCCCTCTGTGGCTGTATCCCAATTCAGGGTCTGCAGCCTTAAAGTACGCAGCCTCAACGGTCCTCAAGAGCCGCGTACTCAAAGACCGCTAAGGCCGGAAGTGCAAGGCTTGTGAAATGGGACGGTCTAGCCTCCGTCGCGTTACCCAGGTTGCCTAGCAACCATGATAGCTGGAAACATGTGGTTGACAGAATTGAAGGAGAACATATTTTGTTCATTTGTTTGTTTCTACATGAGCTGTGATTTAATAAGTATCTGAGCCTGAGACCACAGGACTGTAAAACATGATTGTTGGGCTTCATATCTGTACTGATACTCATTTAAGATTAGCTAGTAAATAACAATTAGTTAATGTTGTTGAGATTAAAGTCAGTGTAAATATGAGATGGCCAATATTATAGTTATTATATTAATCATAAGTTATTACAGCAGTGAGTTTGAAGTCTCAAATCAAATCACTTTTATTGTCACATCACATGTGCAGGTACACTGGTACAGCACATGTGAGTGAACTCTGTGTCAAATACTGAGCTTCAGTAAAGATTCAAGTTGCAGTTGTTTATATTTCCTATCACCTTAAATCTTCACTCAAAGACAAGTATCTTTGACAGTGTATATATAGATGCACAGGGAGTGCAGGATTATTAGGCAAGTTGTATTTTTGAGGAATAATTTTATTATTGAACAACAACCATGTTCTCAATGAACCTAAAAAACTCATTAATATCAAAGCTGAATGTTTTTGGAAGTAGTTTTAGTTTGTTTTAGTTTTAGCTATTTTAGGGGCTATCTGTGTGCAGGTGACTATTACTGTGCATAATTATTAGGCAACTTAACAAAAACAAATATATACCCATTTCAATTATTTATTTTTACCAGTGAAACCAATATAACATCTCCACATTCACAAATATACATTTCTGACATTCAAAAACAAAACAAAAACAAATCAGCGACCAATATAGCCACCTTTCTTTGCAAGGACACTCAAAAGCCTGCCATCCATGGATCCTGTCAGTGTTTTGATCTGTTCGCCATCAACATTGCGTGCAGCAGCAACCACAGCCTCCCAGACACTGTTCAGAGAGGTGTACTGTTTTCCCTCCTTGTAAATCTCACATTTGATGATGGACCACAGGTTCTCAATGGGGTTCAGATCAGGTGAACAAGGAGGCCATGTCATTAGTTTTTCTTCTTTTATACCCTTTCTTGCCAGCCACGCTGTGGAGTACTTGGACGCGTGTGATGGAGCATTGTCCTGCATGAAAATCATGTTTTTCTTGAAGGATGCAGACTTCTTCCTGTACCACTGCTTGAAGAAGGTGTCTTCCAGAAACTGGCAGTAGGACTGGGAGTTGAGCTTGACTCCATCCTCAACCCGAAAAGGCCCCACAAGCTCATCTTTGATGATACCAGCCCAAACCAGTACTCCACCTCCACCTTGCTTGCTGGCGTCTGAGTCGGACTGGAGCTCTCTGCCCTTTACCAATCCAGCCACGGGCCCATCCATCTGGCCCATCAAGACTCACTCTCATTTCATCAGTCCATAAAACCTTAGAAAAGTCAGTCTTGAGATATTTCTTGGCCCAGTCTTGACGTTTCAGCTTGTGTGTCTTGTTCAGTGGTGGTCGCCTTTTCAGCCTTTCTTACCTCGGCCATGTCTCTGAGTATTGCACACCTTGTGCTTTTGGGCACTCCAGTGATGTTGCAGCTCTGAAATATGGCCAAACTGGTGGCAAGTGGCATCTTGGCAGCTGCACGCTTGACTTTTCTCAGTTCATGGGCAGTTATTTTGCACCTTGGTTTTTCCACACGCTTCTTGCGACCCTGTTGACTATTTTGAATGAAACGCTTGATTGTTCGATGATCACGCTTCAGAAGCTTTGCAATTTTAAGACTGCTGCATCCCTCTGCAAGATATCTCACTATTTTTGACTTTTCTGAGCCTGTCAAGTCCTTCTTTTGACCCATTTTGCCAAAGGAAAGGAAGTTGCCTAATAATTATGCACACCTGATATAGGGTGTTGATGTCATTAGACCACACCCCTTCTCATTACAGAGATGCACATCACCTAATATGCTTAATTGGTAGTAGGCTTTCGAGCCTATACAGCTTGGAGTAAGACAACATGCATGAAGAGGATGATGTGGACAAAATACTCATTTGCCTAATAATTCTGCACTCCCTGTATTATATATAAGGCTACGTTCACACTGCAGGCGAAAGCGCATCAAATCCGATTTTTTTGACCCTATGCGGCCCATATCCGATCATGGTATGACAGTGTGAACGGCACAAATCCGATATTTTCAAATCCGATCTGGGTCACTTTCGTATGTGGTACTGAATCTGATACATATCTGATGTTTTAGAAAGCGACTGCTGTTTGAACGGTCATGTCACATTAAATCCGTCTTTTACGTCACTGACACAAGACAGACGCCAATTATCAGCGCCGGAGAAAAGCCCGAGAAGACATCGTGAACGCTTCCTGGCCATCCAGTGTAGATGTTAGTGAAACTGTTGGGAAGACAACGTGAACATTTTATTTGTACTGCATAATCTGCAGATTCTGACAGAAATCTGCAACTATCCTTTGAAGCACCGCTCCTCTCTAAAACAGCAATAAGGGTAATTATTAGGTTATTTACATTATTATGTAAATAACAAAATAACTTAAAGCAAAAATTGGGAAACGTAAAGTCCGAAGTCTTTATATTAAGGGCCATCAGTCAAACAATATTGTTTGGTCTGGGTCTAAACAGAGCGCGTTGTGTGTGACGTCTTCTTTTGCGCATGCGGGCCGCTTTGAGCGTTCACACTAGAGCGCGTTTGCTGTCGCATTTTATTTGTAGTGTGAACAAGCAGACAAAAAAATCGGATTTGATCAAAAAATCGGAATTGAGCATTAAGACCTGCAGTGTGAACGTAGCCTAAGAGACAAATATTGTTCTTTCAGTATGTTGGCATTACTAATTTTGGCTCAATGCTTACATATGTGTGTAAAAAGAAAATGTCCAAGCTGTGATAACTGGTTCTGATAAAATGAAGAGTAGACTGATATATTAAATATTCCTTTATTGGGTGAGAAAATCAGACCATGTCATAACTGCTTTAAGTCATACAGAATAGATATCAGAGCCTTAAACAGGCTGACTTCTGCTAAATGGGTCAAACTGGGCAGAAAGTACAAAAACACATAACATCCTTATAGAATATGATGTAACACTGTAGATCAACTTAGCTCAGAATATATAAAGCATATAAACAATTACAGCAATATGATGCAACAAACACAGCAGTACTACTAATCCAAAATACTCAAAGCTTCACAGAGGCAGCAATATAACATAGCTAACATTAACAGTGCAGTGAATCCTGCTTGTGCCGTGATATTCAGGACTGCAAACTGAGCAGCATCACTGACTTTCAGCTTGTTGTGTTTGTGGATATATGACTGACTTTAATTATCCATAAAATCATCACATTCTCTGTAAGATTAAGGTCAACTATTGTACAGTGTATATTTTAAAGTAAAGGCTTTAAAACCAAGTAAAAGCTGAACGTACAAACATCACTAATGTCACATAACTTTGCCGACATGTGACCAACAGTAATATTTTAATGTTCTTCATTATTAAACATTTGCACATAAATAAGTTACATATTATTCAGTACTTACTTTTAAAAGTTTACTCTTCAGCCGCTCCGCTTCCAGCGTTTTTTTTTGGCAAAATTATCCACACCCACTGCCGCGCTATGAATTGTGGGATATGTTGGACCACGAAGTCTACACTGCCACAGCCTTAAAATTCAGGGAAATGAAGGACGCATTTGAGGGCCGCATTTAGAGCAGCCTTTGAATTGGGACAGCCTTCGGCGCGCCGCTGTGACGTAATCGGCCTTAAAATGCAGCCTTTAAGGCTGCAGACCCTGAATTGGGATGCAGCCTGTGTGTATATATGGCATGTGTCCTCTTGTGTGCGGTACTGGTCCATCTGTGTTCCTCCATGCCAAGGGTCCCCAATCCCAGTCCATGAGGGTTGGTGTCCCTGCAGGTTTTAGATGTGTCCTTGATCCATCACAGCTGATTTAAATGGATAAATTACCTTCGCAACATGTTCTCACAAGGGCCGATTCTCAATTCGCAAGTATGTACTCGCATTCTCGGCGAGTACGTACCCGCCGAGAACGCGAACACGGACTCGGGATTTGTACAATTGGAACACCTGCGTACGTGATGATGTCACAGGTCCGGAGTTTGTACTGCCGTCCCCTCTTAATTTAACTGTGAGTAACATGTTATGAAGCTTAACTTTAATCACAGCCAAACCTCTTTACTCAGGAACAAATAAAACACTGAAATAAACCAAACATTAACATTTAGAAGTGATCTAAGTGACTTATATATCATTTTTAACCTCAGTAGTGAAACCTCTATTAATAACAATAGTGTACATGTACATACGTGTACATACCTTAATAAAAACAAGCAGGTGAGATGTTAGAACGCTTTTATTTCTATTTTAGTGGACACTCAATACTATAGACAGCTGTTGGGGTTTCTTTAACCGGGGGGGGGGGTTGAAAACGATGTGCCGGGAGTCCGCTGTTGAGTTTTGGACGAAATGCATTCTGGGATATATTTAGCTGTACCAAGTCCACACCGATGCATGCTCCATAAAACGGGCGGATCGAGAACACATCCGGGACTTTTTCGCGTTCTCGGCTTGATGCGTACTTCGAATTGGAACAGTACTTGGTCTCCGACTGATGACGTATCACGAGTACATGAGAACGCAAGTACGCACAAGTACGCATATTGAGAAACGCCCAAGTTCTCAAGAGACCTGGTAATGAACTAATCATGTGATTCAGGTGTGTTGACCCAGGGTGATATCTAAAACCTGCAGGGACACTGGCCCTCGTGGACTAGGATTGGGGACCCCTGCTCCATGCTGTTCTCTCTGCTTTTCGTTCTTCATGTTACCTCCACTCTCCGTCCCCTTGTATTCAGGTTTGTAGTTTAGTTCTTAGTTTTCCCAGTTATTTCTTAGTTGTTTCTCACCCCCCTCGCTTTTGGTTGTATGTCACTCTCTTTAAATAAAGCTCAATCACATCTCAGTCAGTGCCTGCACTAACTCCTTCATTCATACCTCACACGGCTTGCCCCGCAAACCGTGACATACTGATGGGAAATAGAAAGCAATGCATTCAAAGGTAAATTCAGTATTTTGTAAAAAAAAAAAAAAACTCGTGCAATATATTAATTCTTCCCTAGGGGGCTCTTTTTTGAGGAGAAAAAAGATAAATGAGGTAGTGATGCTGTTAAAATTGAATACAGTTTGTCTGCAGATGCACTCACACAGGTAGGTTGTCAGCCTTTAGTGTCTGAGTTGTTAATTTATAGCATTTATTCATATTCATATTTGCTATTTTCTAATCACTCCTGAGAGCAGCAGCAGTAATCAAGCCTTTAAACTCATCATACAATCAACTTTGTGTTAGGTCAAGCTTGAGTCCTCTACCAGAGTCCTGGGAGTTTGACGGTTCTGTGCAGTATCTTCTATTTCTGTTCCTATGACTGGGCTCTTCTGTACAGAGACCTCTGATGTTGGAATCTGATGGAGCTAATCTACAGTTCCTGATGCTCCTATTTCCACTGGGACCACTTTGGTCATTACAAATCTCCATTACAAATCTGATGACATGGACCTTGACGAGATAAAGAAATAATCCAAATTATATACAATGTCATCATGCCAAAAGCTACATCTGGGTTCACTTTTTTTAACTCTCATATTACACACCTGGGAGTAACTTTTCATTTACATGTAAAGCATCTGGTTTGTTGTTGTTTTCATCAGCTGAGAAATATTAGTAAGCATCATCCTATTATTTCTAAATCTGAGACAGAGATTGTTATTCATGGTTTTATTCTTATTCTTATACTGTTGTAATTCACTCTTTACCTGCCTCAGTAAAACCTCCTGCTGTGGATTGTCCACATCAGCTGCTAGACTCCTTATTTAGTTAAGTTTATTTAATCAAGGACAGCACATAACACAATGATTAAACAATGCAACCATTGTTTTGAACAGAGGTTTTCCAACCAAAGGCTAATTTGCAAAACCAGTCCCTTGTTGGACTTCAAAAAAACATGAACAAAAACAAACAAAAATACTACACAGTAAAACTGTCAGTCCATATGTACACACACACACACACACACACACACACGCACGCACGCACGCACGCACACAGAGTTACTATAACTGAATACAAGACATGGAGATGCATGTTAGAAATATCATGCCATCTAAAGCAGGCTGGTTTACATCAGTGTCCACATGTTTGTTTTTGTTTCAGCCATTTTTCACATGGGAATTAGAAACTCTAGGATCTGTTCTGGTTTTCATCAACTGTTCCAAATCTGAGGACCTTTGAATGAAAGCGAGGACTAACCAAGGAATGTTTTGTATTTTGGTAGTTTGCAGTCTCCATGAGCTGCTCCTCTTGTTACAACTCTGCTGCTGCTGATTTTTGAAATCATTCTCCTCCAAACATTCTCATGTCACACCTCTACTGATCTCACTGCACTGGTTCTATATTAAATTTAGGGCTTTGTATGGTAAAGCATCTACCTGTGTCAATAGACTTTGTAGCCATATGTCACCAGTAGGACTCTCAGGTCATCTGATCAGGGTTTATTGTCCATTCCTAAAAACTAAAGGTGACAGAGCCTTTACAGTAATAACACTGAAGTCGTTGCTTATGAGACAACTATTAGGATAATAAGCATACAATGAAAAGCATTTTGAACAACAAATATTCAATATGACTTAAAATCACATAATTGAGTTAGTGATAGATATATTTATTGTGGGGGTTTTTGTATGTTGTTAAAAAAGGACACAGAAGATGTGTCTTGTGGTACAAAAAGAAATTAGGAAATTAAACTCAGACTTCAGAGGAAGGATCAGATTTGTGTAGTTGTACTTGTTGGATTCAAACTCATCAAGAACCTTCAAATGTGTTTTTGTCGTTACACTCACTGCCAGAAAAGAGATAAAAGTAATAAATGTAATCTACTTCTAGTCTCCTAATAAATGTAGACCAGAGAAATAGCAGATAATGCCAGAGAGAGAGAGTAACACAGTAAGGCTCAGTGAAGCGTATCACACTATGCACACATCATTCATAGTAACAGCTGTCAACAAGATTAGGTTGGCTGAGTTTCTGGTGACCTCTTCAGGTTGTACTCTGCCATGACAACCCTGAATTGGATAAGCAGTTATTGACCACGACATCTCTCTCAAACTTTCACAGTAGAGTAAGTCTGTCTGTGCCTGCTGGAGTGACACCAGATGCTCCATCAGAGCTGAATCTGACAGCAGCATAATGAGAACACTCCTGTTGTCTGGGCTGATCTGACTGTACGGTAGAATAAAGAGGAACCACATGTTTGTTTCTGAAGTTGACCCTGCTGTAGTGGACTTCATCCTCCTGTTTCGATTGTGCTGGGATGTTTTCATACACAGGACCAGGACTGAGCTGATGAAGACAAACAGCATAACATTATAATGCACTTTAAACTTGACTCCTTTTATTGTATGTTGGCAAAAATTAAAAATTAACACTGGAAAGATAACAAAGTTGTTTTTTTTTAACTCTAATCTTTACCTGTTCAATTTGGTCAGACCTGGAGACTGAGAAGAAGTTCTCTTTTTCCTGGTTGAAGTGAATAAACTGAAAAATTAGTGACTTCAGAGCAGAGATTGAATGTACTGCTGTGAACCAACACTTACTTAACACACCAGCAGACAGTGAGAAGTATTAAAAGCAGCAGAGCTGCAGAAACTCCTGCAGCTGCTGGTGTCCATGTTCCTGTGATACTTTGGACAGTGAGAGTCTTTGGAGCAGAGCTGATATCTTTGTTGGTTTTCACAGCACAGGAGTAGCTTCCTGCATCCTCCCTGCTGACTGGGTCTAGGATCAGATGTTTGTTCTGGTTCTCTCTCGGGGTCAGAGGTCGACTGTTCAAGTACCAAATGTAGTTTGTGTTGTCAGTCAGAGGACAGCTGGTACTGCAGGTCAGTGTGACTCTCTGACCCTCTGTCACCACTGCAGAAGGACTCATCTTCACTCTCAGCTCTGAAAGAGGAACATTGGCAGTGTTGTAAAGTATTGTTGGGCAACATTGGTAAAATCCACAGTTTTTACCAAATCAAGGGCCTGTGCAACATCAGCCCAATCCTGACCTTAGAACCAATGATGGGCCGTCTCAACCATCACCATCGTCGTTCATATAATGAGACTGATGAACTGGGTGCGCTGAGATTCCACCTGCAGGAGGCTCAGCACATGTGGAAAACCAATCTTTATAAAATGACAGCTGCAAACCACAAAGCTGCTGCAGCTAAAACACAGAATGATTGCTGTGGTGTGAATAAGGCACGGCGAATCCACGGGTCACAGTTTTGAGCCATCTTTATTGACTTGGATCACACCACAACACACCCCAACCCATGAGTCCCCGTGTTTTTAACTCGGTGGGCGCGATTAAGGATGCCGTGCAGGTGCGTCTGCCCTCCCTGCACGGCACCGCAGACCACGCCCCACCACAACTGGCTTTGCCTGCAGCTACAGTGCTGCAGAGAAAACGCTCAACAAACCATCCTTGAGCTCCAAACACAGCTGGAAGAGTCTCGTAGAAAGACACCCGAGGAGAACTTCACCCCTGAGGTGAGTGAGGCTCCTGTTGAAGACAGCAACACAGCTGTCACAGCTGCAGAGCTGAGTGTGGATGCTTCAACACAAACTGCAGAAGCTCCACACACAGACTCTACAGATGTGAAAACCGATCGAGAAGCTGAGTTGGAGATCCAGTGCAAAAAACAGCAAGAAGAGATCGAACAACTCCGTGAGCAGCTCCTCAAAACTCAAAAGACTCTAGAAGAGGAAGTTGCAAAGCGTGAAGATCAGGAACAAAGAGCCAACTGTGAGCTCGCTGAGCTGAAAGACAAACTCAGCACCAGTGAGGCTCTTTGTGAAAAAAATGATTTGAAGGTGCAAAACTTAAAAGAAGAGCTGGAGAAAACCAAAGCTTCCCACCTGGAAATCGTGGAGAAGCAAAACCTGGGGGACACAACAATCTGCAACCAACTCAGGCAAACAGAAGAAGAAAAGATCTCACTTCTGGAGTTTTTGCAGTATCTGCAAGCAGTGGCGGTCCTAGCCTGTTTGGCGCCCTGGGCAAACTCCCCCACACACACACACACACACGCACACACACACACACACACACACATGTATGCAAACGGCTACTAAACAGACATCATAATTCGTCATACAATGAGAACAGGACAAATCAACAATTGACACTGACTAATTAATATTATATTATTGTATATATTGTTTGGAGTTTAGTCTGTTACTGTTACTATTTTTACCATTTCTTCTTGGAGGAACTGTAACCCACATAATTAAGAAAGTATTCTGAAAGTTTTAGGATACATGACCTGCCATTATCCAATGACACATCTGCTTACCTGTATCTTTCTCCATGTAGGAGCCATAATTAAATGTACTGAATTTTAATAATCACTGGGTTTTCATTTGTTTGGCTGCTATGGTGATGTGTAACGGGAGTCACGTGGGTGGTAGCGGTGACGTTAAGAGGGCGTTGTCAGTCTGTCATTCACTGGTTTGATTTTGACAGAGCAGGGCTGGGTAGCTGTAGTTTTTGTTGACCTCCGCAGCACAACGAGTTTCCCCTTGTTGCATTAGAGCCTGTGATGTTTTAAGAGTTTGAATCGCGAGCCGATCACATTGCTCTGTAAACTTTTCAAGCACTTTAATAAACAAGCAAGCAATTCCACCTCTCGCATTATTGCGTAAAGTTGACAGCGCGTCAGGCAAATAGGCTCAGTCCCCGGCCTCTAGCGACTGTGGAAGTCGCTACACTCCTCTTCTTTTCTCTTTTTTTTTAAACTTTAAAAACGGGTTGTGTGTGAGACTTTAAATCAACAAAATATAAAATATACATTTTAAATTGTTATTGATCCCTTTACCCCTGGTCCTAAAGTGTATATTTAGTTTTTTACTCTTAAATATTTATTGTTTGTTTACTTGCACTGCTGTAACTGGAGCCTCGTCGTCTCGTCTCTCTATATACTGGACTGTATGTAGCGGAGATGACAATAAAGTTTACTTTGACTTCAGCAGCGAGCAGGCGCACCGAGGGCTCTCGCGCTCACTTTCCGCGTTTAGAATTTTGAAAAAACATCGGTGCAGATTATAAGTCTGTATCATAATGTCTGGTGTTTTCGTGTTTGTTGGTTTGTTTTTATTTTGTCTTATTTTGCGAGTTGGTTATTAGATGCTGCTCCAGCCAGCCAGAGAATCCCCCGCCGCCCCGCCCTCTCCTCCCTGTGCCACAAGCAGCAGGCGCACCTCGCAAACGGAGGGCGCTCTTACTCCCAGCAAATGGGCGATAGAAAACCAATCGGTGCCTATGACATTCCCAATATGCGCTGGCTGATGTCGGGGCAGCATGAGTACAAGCAATTTTTTTTTTTTGCCGATGCCCGTGATGCCGCCCCCACCACGATGCCGCCCCGGGCAACTGCCCGTGTCGCCCGTATCTAAAACCGCTACTGTCTGCAAGAGACAATAGAAAAGCAAGAAGACCAGTCCAATGTTGTCAGTCCTGAAAATTCTCCAGCCCAAAACGAGACACTCCAGGAGAATCAGCCAGAAAAAGAGGAGGCCAGCGCTACCAAACCAGAAAGTCCAGAGGCCCAAGAAGACAAAGTGCCAAAAGAAAAACCAAAAAAGAAAAAGAAGCGCAACTGGTTATTGAGACTATTCACTTAAGTGACTTCCACTCCGTCTCCTATAAAATTACAGTAATTTACAACTAAATATTAACAGTCACTTCCAGTGCCTAAACATCCATTTAAAAGCATATTTGCTTTAATATTTATCCATCCATCCGCTTCTCCTTTTCAGGGTTGCAGGGGGCGCTGGAGCCTATCCCAGCTGTCATAGGGCAAGAGGCGGGGTACACCCTGGACAGGTCGCCAGTCAGTCGCAGGACTAACACAGAGAGACAGACAACCATTCGCGCTCACGCCTATGGGCAACTTGGATTACTCAGTTAACCTATCCCCACAAACTGCATGTCTTTGGACGGTGGGAGGAAGCCAGAGTACCCGGAAGGAATCCACGCAAACACGGGGAGAACATGCAAACTCCACACAGAAAGACCCTGGCCTGATGGTGGAAGTATATTAAACCAGAAACATAAACACTGGGTCACCAGACATAGTACCGTGACAGGAGGCACAGCCAAGTAGTCAATATGTTTATTTATATAGCACCCTAAAGACAAAATAAAGATTAAATTATTAAAGATAAAATTGCAAGGTGCTTCACATCAAATTAAGCTCGATGTGGACACCTGGAAACAAACACAACACACAAAAGTTTAGAGGACATAGTCCTTGAAGAAATTCCTTATTATCAGGGCAGAGATACATGCAATGTTCCACCTCTGCAACAAAGCACACAAACAGACGCACGGACAGAGACGAGAATGGAAGGAGACAGAGAGAGACAGGTGAGCTGGACCTGGAGGATCAACGATCACTGCCGCCATCTTCTCTAGCTCCTCTCTCAGTCTTTGGTATTTCTCCAACTTCTTTTGTTCCGGATGTTGCTATTACATGGTATTTGAAAGACCTGATTACTGCTGCTGCTCTCATCAGTTTAGAAAAATATCAAAAACATGAAGGAAAGTCAAAAATAAACACCTTATTGAAAAGAGACCTGACTAGTGACAGTGTCTGAGGACAAACTGAATTGTATTCAGCTTTAACACCATCACTTCCTCTTTTGTCAAAAAGGGGCCTCTAGTGAAGAATCAATGTATTGCAGGAGAGAGACTATTTTCTATTTCTTACCACCATTGATTTAATTGTTATATTTTCCAGTTTTACAAAATACCCCAACTAAACATACGATATGACCACGTTTCATTATATTTTCATCAAAACCTGTCAGTGTTGACTCTGAGAGCAGGGACACATAAAAAACAACTAGATGTTAAATCTGCAGACATGATGACTTTGATGCTTAAATTGCTGACAGGAGCAGGCTTAATGTTTTTACAGTCAAAGCTGCAAATCACCAAAGTAACACAAGGCAAAGCATGAGCAACATTTACATCACATGCATTTCATCACCAGCCATCTTTAAATTGAAAAGCTCAGGCATTTATATATTTATGCTCACTTCTTCTGTTATTTATGTTCTAGCACAAGTGTCTAAACCACTGACAGATACACCAGCTGTGTGGTCTCTGCTATGATACTGAAGTTATATTAGTTTGAGTCTATCAGGAAAAGTCACCATGGTAACAAGCTTTTTTTAGTGAGCAGGCAGTGGCTCAATGGTGGAGTAGAGGTCAGCTGTGTGGTTGTCACTGAAGTGCAGTCTGCTGTAGTGATGATCATCCTGCTCTGCTGACTGAGCTGTTTTCATACGTGAGGTCAGGGTTCATCTGAGGAGACGAGACAGCTATTATAAATTCATATTAAACTGCATTAAACATTTCATTGTTCTATCAGAACATTATAAAATATCTGTTTGTAGGTCTGAGCTGATAAAAGTTTGTTTTTACAGCTGCTAAACATCATGGAACTGAAGCAAGTTTTCGTATTGGAAAGCTGTTTACAGACGGAGAATTTGTTTAGGGGGCTTTTCTCTCGAGCTCAGAGGTGTTATTTAATGGGCTTCCAAACAAAGATGCAATTAAAGCAAGGATACAAGACATACCTGCATCAGCCACAACTGTGAAACGATGCATCCAGGAAATGGGCGACAATGTCAGAGCCCAACAAACAGCTGGTTTGAAAGAAGCCCAGGTGTTTAGTGTAGCTTTGGACGAAAGCGTTGATATCAATGATGTTCCATGTTTGGCTGTTATAGTAAGATACCGTGATGTGGCAGTACAAGAGAAACTCTTCTGCTTAACCCCGATGCATGAAACAATGCAAGGTGAGGATATTGCCAAAATTTTTAAGGAGTGTTTTGATGAGCGATGCATTGACATTACAAAGATTTTTGTTGTGACAACTGATGGTGCGCCAGCTATGGTTGGGAAACACAGGGGTACTGTTACCTTAATTGAGGAACAAGTTGGCCATCCCATCATGAAACTACACTGTATAATACGCCAAGAAAACCTGTGTGCCAAGATGTCAAATTCAGATCTTCATGACGTCATGGCCACAGTGGCAAAAATCGTGAACTTTATAGTGAAGCGATCTCCTTTGACTCACCACCAATTCCAGTCTCTGCTTGAGGAGATGGATAGCTCACGTTATGTATGCAAAGACATCCCGTTCCACTGTGCTGTCAGATGGCTTCGCTGTGGAAAGGTTCTGGAACAACTTGTGAATTGTTTTGGTTAAAAGAAATTCGGGCAGAAAAGGGGCAAAGCCATCCCAAACTCGAAGACGAGAAGTGGGTTGAAAAACTTTTCTTTCTCGCTGATATAACGGGACACCTCAACAAGCTTAATCTCAAACTGCAGGGAGCAGGACAAACTGTTTTAGATATGCGTGATTTCCGAAGAGCTACACATGCATACAAACTCAAAAGCTCAAGCATGTCTACTTTTCTGCTCATTTGTTTTCTGTTTGCTGTTCCAGTAAAGGGTGTGAAAACCACAGGCAGTTACACCAGAGCACACCGGACACATTAGCTGAGGTGTCTCTGCTACCATACTGATGTTTTTCCTGTCAATAAACCAGTGACGAAAACTGACCTTTTAATCACTATGGTAACAAACATTTCTTTTGTAGTCAGGCAGTGGCTGATGGTGGAGGCTGTGTTGTTCTTATTGAAGATCACTCTGCTGTAGTGATCATCATCCTGCTCTGCTGTTTCTGGTCTTCAGGGTCAACTTATTGATTTATGAGAAACAAAAGCCTGATGACTTAGAAACTATGATTCTTAAGTAGTTCATATGAAGTGTGGTGTGTATTGTTCACATATAAAAATTACCACATAAACATTTTAAATTTCATGTCTATTTAGACCTGTGATCTCTGCTTTAATGTCAATAGATAATCCGAAGGCCAAAGTGATAATTATGCTATACAGAGCTATTTAAAATGGTTTCTTACTGCCTTTGTTTGTACTGGCATCATTTACAAAATGATACTGATATATGGGGATTCTAAATATCACTTTGTTTGCATCTAAACATCATTTCACATTTGATCTTTGACCTCACTTTTACACACAGTGCATTTCACATCTGCCTTTCTTTCAAGATGACCCCAAATGCTTTATATCTTTAAAGTAAGTATTGTCAGGTGAAAGAGAATGAGCTGCATAGTTAGTTACCAATAGACTGTAGTATAGTACTATATAATAAGCTTGAGTTATTCATGTCCAGTGAATTACAATTCACTACCTCTTATCCATTATCTACTCTTTCATAATGTTTGCAAGCTAAACATCTCTCATGCTACCTTTATCTGTTTTTACTGCACTACAAACATTTTTTTTTTACAGTATATTTAAAAGGAACAAAGAAATCAAAATTAATATACACAAAATAAAATACTAGTCCCTTAAAAGTAAATACTGCTCAGAGTCTGAGTTTTTATTTCCTTATTACAGCTGTTGTTTAAGGTCATTAAACAGCACTATGACAAAGGTTTGTGATCACCGCAAGAATACATATAAAACCACAAGACTGAATTTGATCAGTAACCACATTCGTTGGAGTCAGTGTCATTACACTTTGACCAACAAGTTATCAGAGTTGCAAGCATGAGAGCAAACACACACAGTGGTTTGTGGTTAGTTTGTGGTGCACACACACAAAAAGGGTCTGATGGTGAACTGTTGCATTTCTTTCCAGATGATTTCTAAATCAAATAATTCCAAATATTTTTTTCTATTGTATGTTCCAGATTGTAAAAAAATCACTGATAAATACACCAGTTTTGAAAATACTGATATGATACTGAAGTTTCTCCATTCACTCAACCTATCAGGGTTCTTTAAATCACTAAGGTAACAGACTTTAGCAGCCAGTAACTCAATGGTGATCACAGATCACAGACGACACATACACAAAAAATAATTTACAACTACAAATTAAACAATGTGTTGACATGTTAGACAGAAATGAACAAAACACATTCAAAAGTGTGACACAAACGCAGATTATCTTTAATCTGTTATTTGACTCAATTGGCTTCTCTGAAAATGTAAAAGAACCCACCCACCACTTTAATCACACTCTAGATCTTGTTTTAACATATGGCATAGAAACTGAACATTTAACAGTGTTTCCTGAAAACCCCCTCCTGTCTGATCATTTCCTGATAACGTTTGAATTTACAGTAATTGATTACACAGCAGTGGGGAGCAGACTTCATCACAGTATATGTCTTTCTGAAAGTGTTGTAACTATGTTTAAGAATATAATCCACCCACTGTTATTATCTTCAATCCCCTGTACCTGTCATGATCTGAGTGAGTGGCTGGAAATTTCCACCAGGTTCCTGAGTTTCCTTGGTATCTGCCCATTGGCAGGGCCGCCACAGCCTCACTCACCTGGAGCTGATTGAGGCAATCAGGCTGGGGAGATTTAAGCTCTACGCTCAAGTCTCTTCTCAGACAGTTTGTCAACTACTTTATGTTGGTAACAGGTCCTCATGTCTCATGTTCTTTCTATCAAGTGCTTTGCTTACCTTGTTATCTTGTGCCTTAGTTGCTTCCAGACACTCCACAACTCAGAGTTAAACTCATCTCTTGGATCCTGGATTAAATACCCTCTTTCTCCGTGCCTCCCTTGACTGCCCTCCTGCCATTTCACTCCCTTAGAACCAACAGAACTCAGGTCAGCCATGTCACACCATCTAACTCACCCGGACTCACGTCACATCTCCCTCAATGCTTTTCTCATTCCTCTTGGAAAAGCAGTCCAAAGCTGTTCTCTGAACCTCACCACTGACTTCCATTCTAATCCTGTTCTCCTGTCTTGCCTGACCAATATGTACCAGTCAGGCTCCAGTTGGCTTCCCGGTCCTGTTTCTCTGTTTTTGCCCACGACCATGGTACAGTGCAACGCTTGCCAAGCCACTGTGCATTTTTGTGTGCAGTAGTTTTAGTCACTGCCAAAGTGTCAAAATGTCACCTTGTGATAGTTTAATAAACATTGTTAAAATGTTCCTGCTGTCTCTGCTCTGGGATACCGCGCTTGGTTCTGGTATCGGCCTTCGGCCCTTTTTGACAGTACCAACACAGAGCAGAGCAGCTACCTGAACACAACTCCAACAGACATCAATTATCTATAATTTTGCCTCCTCACTACACATGACACTGGATACTGTAGCTCCTGTGAAAAATAGAGCCTCAAATCAGAAGTGCTGGTATAATTCTCAAACAGATAACTTAAAGCAGATAACTTCTAAGCTGGAGAGGAAATGGCGTGTCACAAATTTAGAAGATCAGCCTGGAGAAATAGTTTATTGCTTTATAAGAAAGCCCTTAGTAAAGCTAGAACATCTTACTACTCATCACTGATTGAAGAAAATAAGAACAACACTAGGTTTCTCTTCAGCACTGTGGCCAGGCTGACAAAAAGTCAGAGCTCTGTTGAGCCAACCATCCCTTTTAATGTTAACTAGTAATGGCTTCATGAACTTCTTCACAAATTTTTTTTTAACCATTATAGAAAAAAATATCCATAATCATCTCACAGATGTAATATTATCTGCAGCTACTTTTAGTACCATTGACATTCATTTAGACTCTTTTTCCCCAACTGATCTTTCTGAGTTAACTTCAATAATTAATTCCTCCAAACCATCAACGTGTCTTTTAGACCCCATTCCTACTAAACTGCTCAAAGAAGTCCTGACATAAATTAATGCTTCATTCTTAAATATGATCAACCTATCTCTAATAATCGGCTATGTACCACAGGCCTTCAAATTGGCGGTAGTTAAACCATTATGCAAAAAGCCATCTCTAGACCCAGTTGTCTTAGCTAATTATAGGCCAATCTCCAACCTTCCTTTTGTTATGGGTCCCAAGGATGAAGACCGTGGTGACAAATATGTTACCCGTAAAAGCAGGCGAAGAGTGGAGTAACAAAGACACAATGTGTCTCTGTTTTTCCCCCAGAATGTGTCTGAGTCTGATTTATTTTCACAAAATAAACACTATGCAACCACTAAACATGAGATTTCACTATACCATTCACTTTTTCCTTCACTGTAAAAAAAAATCCGTAAAAATACAGTACAATCTACTGTATAAAGGTGAAGGAATTTTCCGTATTAGTCATTTACAGGTATTTTTCTGTATTTCTCAACTACTGCAATGCATTGTGGGAAAAAGGACCCAAAAAAGGAGGGAAAAGTCAGAGCAAGAGCAGCCATTAGACTTCTTTCAGGCTTCATCTGGATTTTGGACTGTGGAGTTGGAGAAACTGCCTTCAAATTTCCGTGGTAAGTATTAAAACTCATGTTTTCTTTTATTAAAATAATTTTTTTCAAAAGACTCCGCATTTTTATTTAGAAAGAATTGTTAATTTATTTGTTAACTGGTTTCGCTGTCTCCAGACAACTCAGGAATATTTTGCTGACTCATTTTTAAATAATCGTTATTTAGGTTTAACATGACTTAAGCTTTTCATTTTAGTTAATGTTAAAAATAATTTTTACTGTGATACCACTAGTTTTGCCCTTCAGTGGCTGAACCAGTTTTCACAAATATTATAGTTAGCTGTCTGTGTCTCTCTGGGTATTACACAGCTGTGACTACTAACTAGCTAATTAGCGAAAGTCAGCGATGTAGCTAACTGGGAAAAGTGGGAACTTCATGGTATGTATAGAGAGGAAGAAATTATTTTAGGACTCTAATAAGTGCTATATCAATACCTGTGTTTTACAGTTGGCTCTACTGTACACTTTTAAAGGGTTTCAGGCAAAGTTACACTAACCCTAGTTTAAGCCTCAGACCTTCCTGGCTGACGCTAGCAAATGCTAATGTTAGCCTCTGATTTGGGCTGCTAAAGTAAAGACTTTTAGCTAGCTGACCAGCATAGATTATTTTGGTGGTTAACAGACTGTAGTGGTAATATTATTGAAAGTATAGTTTCACCTCATTACATTTACAATTATGTCTATTTTGTAGCACATAGAAATGTTTAGTTAATATTTGCAGACAGACACATTTTCCCTGTAACTGTGTTTTTACTCCAACATTTGTTGAAAATGTAATTTATGAAATGCTGAGCAGCATTTCTAGTATGTGGAATATTTTTGTCACCCCACTGTGCTAATGTGATTAAATACTAATAATTATTACTAAAATTCAATAATTAATCAATAATAACTATATCTTGATTGAATTATATTGTAAGCGCAGTGCTGGTGTGCAGGAGCTTTATATGCCTTGTGGGGGATGCTGACATATTATAAACTGTTATGTCTATATCAAGCTTTTAGCCAAATATAAGCAGAGATATTTGTATCTTTCTTAAAAATTCAGATCCTTAGAGATTATTTGAGAAATGGATCAACAGATATTACTACTTGAAGTACTCTAAATCCTGCAGTGGAAAAATATCCCTTATTTTACCTTTGATCACACACTTTGGTTTTCCAGTGCAGAGCAATGGCCAAGCAAAGGAAAGACTTCCCCGAGTGAAAAAGAAGATGAAGATACAAGCTGGTGATGATCCAGAGCAGCTGGTCTCAGGAAATGAAGAAAAACCCTGATCACCTTTTCCACAGAAACAAGGTGAGTTTAATGTTGTGGTTGATTTAGTTTTCAAGGTATGTATGTTACTTAAATTATAAACTGCTTTTGTTGCAACAGAATGTCGTTATGTGTATGCAACTCTCGTGAATTATAATCCTTTGTAGGGCTGTGTGATATGACCAAAATCTCGCATCCCAATATAAGACATATCTCTCCTGATAACGATATATATCACAAAATAGTGCATTTTCTGTAAATTCTGTGATTCTCGGGCAACTCGACTTCGTGAAGTGTTTTCAGTTGGGCGTCGTGTACCTGGAGTCGAGTGTTTTGACTGATGCATGAAACTATACATTTTAGACATGAGTTTAAACGGCCGCCATTTTCTTTCTGAGTATTTGTTACACGGCGTGCTGCGAGGAAAAGCCTGTTCTAACGTTTGAGTCTAAGGATTATTTTGAGCACTTGACGGCTCTTTTTTGCTTTTCATTCGTAAACTCTCTCGAAACTCTTTCATGTGATTCTTGTGTAGGTGGTTAAAGAGGTTTGTCGTGTTTGAGTGGTGGTGGGGACCAGTTTGTGTCAGACTTTTCATAACCAAACCATGTCCATGCTACAGAGGTAGCCCTCGTTTAACAATAAGGTCCTTGATTTGTTTTGACTGGTCCATCTGCTTGGAGCTAGCTGGTTCTGCCTCATCCTTGCTGGCCATGCTGGTATTCTCTGTGCCTTCATCTGCGTGGTGACTGTAAGCGCCATTTATAGTTACTTGATGTTTTTATTTGAGGTCATTTGTTTGATGCATATTCTGAAATTTTATGTTTGAGAATAATGTATATCATTTCAGTTCATTTTGAAAAGTCTCAACAGAAACTTGAGCTTTATTGTGAAAGGTTTATGTGGAAGTCTGTCCATAGTGTGGTTATTGTAAGTATAAGAGAAGGAGAGAACTTTAAGAAATAATATAGCCACTACAGTGACCATCAAAACCATGAAAAAAATATTGCCGTAAACAGTTTATTTTGCAACACCACAAAACAAATGATAGCGTATAATATGAAACGATAGACATTTTTATATCGTCATCTGATATATATCGTCATATCGCACCATCCTAATCCTTTTTTTGTTTATGCTGTTTATGTTCAAGGTAAAAAAATTATAAAAATACAAACTTTTTAAAAATGTCTTGTTGTTTCTCTTTTTTTCCTCAGAATAAATTGCGACTAGTCTCAATGGCTGAGATGGAGGAGGAACACAGCGACACGTTAACCCGACTGCTGCAGTTCCTGTATGAACTGAGCAACTCTAAAAATCCAAGGAAAAGCTGAGTGTATTTTATTTAAAGCTCATATGGACCTTGATGGACTAACATGCAGGCTGCATTCAGGACTTTGTCACACTGGTATATGAAGAGTGGTAACAAGAGAAATTGTGCACACACAATGTGTCACTTTATGCTTGCTCTTCTCTAGCCTCTGGTGTCACTTTGTAGTAATTAGTCTTACTATTGTCTTATTTGTTGTGATTTAGGGTGTGTGTGTGCACAAGCAGAGGTTTTTGTTTGTAACCGTAACCTCGTTTTCAGAGCCTTGTCTAACATTTAATGGTCGTGAAATATGCCAGACTTTTTCCTCTACTTAAACAGCTAAGAGCATTTGAACACAGTGGAGAAAAAGGTGTGCATTAAGGATTTTGAACTATGATGTTTAAGTGTTGTCACTGCTGAGGATCCTTATTCACTACGCTGCTGTTTACAGTTTAACTTTTCATCAGAACAAGCACTTCTAATTGTACTTTGCTCCTCACTGACAAAACAAGTCCAGTAAATGCACTTTTATCTTCAAGTTTGGGACAGTAATCTGTCTTAATTTATTTTGTGCTTTAGTTATCATATGGGGAAAGGTTCTGTGGTTATCTATCCATCCTGTTCGCATAAACCCGAAGTTCAGGAACATCTTCTTTAGATCTGTTCAGTTTTATTCATGTGGCACGACTTAAACAGTCAAGTATGTTATATTGTAAGGTAAAGACCCCAAAGAGTTAATCTCGGACAAATGTTCACACAAATGTGAATTACATTCACTTCATTAATGAAGTAAATGCAATTCAGTAATCAAATGTGTTTGGCTATAACTGACTACATGTGTATACTGTACCATAAGTGGACAGACATAGATGTAAACCACACCTTAACCATTTGGCTGAGGCAAAACTACCACAAGGCAGTGACTCTAACTAAAAGGTACTCTGGATATTATTAAATGTGAACATATCGTTAAATATGACTTAACTATATTTTTTGTTTGTCAGGTGTCCTGTTTGAAGAAAACACTTGGTAGCCACTTGAATGAATGTAAATAAACACATTTACATGAGGGCAACCTGATTTCAAGGAAATAAAAATGCTTAAATTTGAAAGCTTGTGAGTTATTTTGTTCATGTATCAGCTGTTTAGTCGTTTTATGACAAGATGGATGCTGTCGTTATATTTTAGTATAGTGTTTGAGTTAAGGAGAATAAAAGAATATTTAACATTAATTGTACCAATGTTGTTGTGTATGAAGTACAAATTAATTTAAAAAGTTTTAATTTATGAATTTTTGAGCATATGGTGTACTAGGTTGTAATTGCATAGAAATGTACGTTTAAGGATATAAAGAACTATATTTAATGAGTTACAGTGAAAAGAAGTGTTTGGAAATAGTAATATAAACAGAAATTTCAATTTTTCTATTAACGGAAAATATCAGTTAATGATACAGAAAATATACTGTGAATAAACGGAATTTTCCGTTTTATAGCTGAAGGAAATGTCCGTAAATAGTACAGAGAGTATACTGTAAATCTACAGAATTTTCCGTTTTATCATTTACAGAAAAGTCCGTCAAACTTCTGTAAAAAAACAGAAAATGTACTGGCAGAAAATTACCAGGACATTTTCCGTTTTTCTACGGAATCTTTTTTTACAGTGTTTGTTTACATCACTTACATTCAACGATCTCACAATCTCAGTGAAACATGTTCTCTCTAAACTGCTTCAGTTTCTCTAATTATCACCTTCTTTTTCATAAACAGTCATATTCATCATATTCACTAACCAGTATCAGTAAATGCATCACATTTGTCTCATTCAGTACTTTACTGGCCAAAATCACTATTAATATGTATCATAGAAATCCAGCATGTTGAATCAACCCTTTAAGTGCATCTGTTCATTACACAGAATTGCTCAGAGTGCTTGGGCTACACCAGCTAATCAACTCAGTTGTTTTTACATAACTGTAAATATTCACATCTCAACAGAAATACATTTTAATTGAAGTGATACAAACATAACCTGGAGCACCGATGCTCCTTCACAAGTGCTTAACCTAAAAAGCTTGGCCTGTAATGCACCGCGGGGGACATTCCTCCCATTTTTAACACGTTTATGCATATATAACTCAGGCGAACTGCCTTAACCCCTCTCATTAACATTAATATGGGTGACAGTGATAACATAAAACAACATTTTCGGTCCAAACACCTTTTACCAGCCTGTAAAACAGATGAAGAGTGGATTAACGAAGACATGATGCTTCTCTGTTTTCCTCCAGAATCTGACTAAGGAAGCAGCGGAAGGTGAGCTCCTTTACTGCACCCCGACCCCTGGAGCAACCACCAACGTTCTGCCCCACTGCTTTTCAAAATAGAATGACCCCCTTTCATATGGTTTTCTATTCTTTTAAATAAACTGAAAATAAATACATATATTAGTGAAAGGTTTCCCATAACTCATCTGTTTTACACAAACTAATATTAATGTAGCCATTCCCTCCCCGGGTTGACACACTTTCATGTAAAAAATCCTTGAAAGAGTAGTTGTCAAACAGCTAACAGACCATCTGCAGAGGAATGGCTGATTTGAAGCGTTTCAGTCAGGTTTCAGAGCTCATCACAGAACAGAAACAGCTTTAGTGAAGGTTACAAATGATCTTCTTATGGCCTCTGACAGTGGACTCATCTCTGTGCTTGTCCTGCTAGACCTCAATGCAGCGTTTGATACAGCAATTCAAGCACACTGTGGGTATTACAGGTACTGTGCTGTGGTGGTTTGTATCATATCTATCTAATAGACTCCAATTTGTTCATGTAAATGGAGAGTCCTCTTTACACACTAAGGTTAATTATGGAGTTCCACAGGGTTCAGTGCTAGGACCAATTCTAGGACCAAGACATAGTATACATTTTCACTGGTATGCACATGACATCCAACTCTATCCATGAAGCCAGATAACATACACCAATTAGTTAAACTGCAGGAATGTCTTAAAGACATAAAGACCTGGACACACTGGATACACTCATTCTTTTATTTATGTACTAGGTCATTCCTTTGCTCATACCTTTCTTGCACATTAAAAAAATCCACTTTAAGTTAAGTTACTGTGTTGTGTTGTGCTGTGCTGTGCTGTGCTAGTGCTGATGTGGGACAATTCCCAATTTCATTCTACTATTGTACTAGGTATGACTGTGCAAAGAAAATAAAGAGTTATCTCTTATCTCTCTAATTTCGTACTTCTAAATTCAGATAAAACTGTGGTTATTGTACTCGGACTTGAAAATCTTAGAAAATAGGTATCTAACCAGATACTTACTCTGGATGGCATTACCTTGGCTTCCAGAAACACTGTGAGAAAACTTGGAGTCATTTTTAACCAGGATATGTCCTTCAATGCACATTTTAAACAAATATCTAGGACTACTTTCTTCCATGTGTGCAGTATCTCTAAAATTAGAAATATCCTGTTTCAAAGTGATGCTGAAAAACTAGTTCATGCATTTATTATTTTTAGGCTGGACTACTGTAATTCATTACTATCAGGATGTCCTAAAAACTCCCTGAAAAGCCTTCAGCTAATCCAAAATGCTGCAGCAAGAGTACCGACAGGGACTAGAAAGAGAGAGCATATTTCTCCTGTTTTGGCTTCCCTTCATTGGCTTCCTGTAAAAATCCAGAATTGAATTCAAAATCCTGCTCCTCACATACAAGCAGTGTTGGGAAGGTTACTTTTAAAATGTATTCCACTACAGATTACAGAATACATGTCTCAAAATGTATTTTGTAACATATTCCGTTACGTTAGTCAATGAGAGTAACGTATTTTGAATACTTGAATTACTTAATATATTGACATGTTTTTTTACAACTACATGGATGTACTATTGCTGTGTGATTTATTACTATTACTGAAGGGTACTCACCATATCAATACCAACTAGATTTTTAAATCTTAATATAACATGAGTAACAGTAGGGTGGACAGTAGGTAAGGCTGCACTTATTGCAGCGATCTCGTACAGAAAACTATTTCTGTATCAGTAATATGTTGTTGTTTTTTTGTCTGTTAATAATCATGTGGAAGTGATTGTGCTTAACCGTATGAAGCTTTTTAGACATTATGAAACAGATGATACGTAAAAGAAAATTTTGCAAAAGTGCTTAAGATACTTCTTAAAATTCTTTTTTTTCTTAAATAAATCTACTACATCATGTGTAAAAATTTTTTAATGTCATCTGTCATGTCCATTGCAAATATTAATTACAGTTAAATTAAGAGGGGATGGCAGTAAAAACTCCGGAGCTGTGTCCCCCTTGGGGCTGCACAGGCTGTATGCATCGTCATAGTCCAGATATTGCAAGAAACTATACTTTCCTTGTTCTTTTCCTTAGCTGACTAACTGTTACACTGAAAAGTCATTCAGCTCATATGAAGGAAAAGAAATTATACTTACCTGGCAGATACAGAATGAAACCCCAGAAACAGCTTCCAGCTTCTACAAAGAACATGTTATAGATTTTAGCTGTGTCTTTAGCTTCCAGTCAGAAACTCGATTATATGATTCTGTAATTTCCTTATTACAACTCTTGTTTTTATCAAAGCCTATAAGCAATAAAAACATGAATTATTGTTCAAAGTTAACAGCCTTCTGACAGAAAAGGCTGAAAAAAATATTGACAAGTGACCAGTGTAAAAAGGCAGTTCCTCCTTGTTTTTAAGAAAGAATTAAAAACATATTGAATTTATCCTCATTTGTTTTCCTTTTAGAGTTGTTTATTAACTTTAGCTTTAATATATTCAGCCTCATGAACATGCAACATGAGTAAATTTAATTATGTTTTCAGTAAAAGATGTCAGAGTTAGCAGAGTGAGAAGCTGTCTGTGGTTATTTTTCCGTTCAGAAAAAACGTCAGTGAAGAGAAATCTGCAGACATGAAGACCTCTCACGATGAGTCAGTGTAGTGGAGCCATCTGATGTCCATTAAATCAACTTAACTATGTTTCTGCACGTGCAATTTATTTCTATTTTTACAAGTTATCATTAGGAAACAAAAAACAAGAGTAATCTTATTTTATATCTGAATCAAAGGTGTGTACTCAAGTGAGCGCAGAGACCTGTGAAGCTGTTTGTGGTTATTTTGTAATAGAGACGGTGTCTTTATTTAAATTCACCACAACACATGCAGCACCGCACATTTAGGTGCTGAACACATTTACCAGATACTTCAAACATACTGCTTGCCTGTCATTGCTCTTTAGACCAATCTATCAGTTACATTATCAATATTGTACTTTATTGTACTGTTAAACACTAAACACACCAGAGCAAAACTAGTAAAGAAGAATCTTGCAAACAATCTTCGGTTTTCAGAAATCACTTTGTATAAACTTATATTAAAAACATTTTACAATCTCCAGTAATTATAAAAAGGGAAAATAATCTTTGAGAAAAAAAATGAAAATCATTGACAAACATGCAGATTCTGCCAAGAATATGTCCGTTACAGACTTCACACAGTTGCATTTGATTTAATTTGGTCTGAAAACAGCAACAACAAAACAACAGCAAAATCATGTCCTGTTTCATGATTAGTTTTATATAATGTATTTATTAATAAACTTCTTTTCATCAAACAAATACCAGTGAGAGTGCAAGGAAAAGGATGCTGAAAAATCACAATAACTTCATAAATGATATATAATGTTTTAATTTCTGCTGGTTTACAACATTATTTGTGTATTTACTTCAGAGCGTAGTCACAAAATTAAGACATTCAGGCAAATTACTACAGAGAATCAAATGTAGGTTTTTTGTAAAACATTTAACAATAAATTCTATTTAAAAAAATCAGTTTGCAGAAACAGTCGATTGGCAGATAAAGTTTAAAAATGGGGAGGAATTACAAAAAACAGAAAAAATATAAAATGTACATTATGCATGCTCAAACCTCTCACAGGTTTATGAAATTCTGTCATAAAGCCTCAGGAAGAGAAGTCTGGGGGTTCAAGAGAGGACTGGGTCCCTTTCAAACCCTATGTTCTTATTTTTATCAGTTAAATGTATAGATCATATAAATGAAGTTTGATACACACAATAGGTGCATGAGTCTTTGTATGTTTGACAAAGACAATGTTTCCTCAATGCTTTAAACCAGAATAAATCTGTGTGTCTGTACCTGTTGGAGTGACACCAGATGCTCCATCAAAGCTCAGTTAATTTCTAAAGCTGACAGCAGCATAATGGACAGGCTCCTGTTCTCTGGGCTGATGTGACTGTACGGTGGAATAAAGAGGAACCACAAGCTTGTTTTTGAAGTGGACTCTGCTGTAGTGGACTTCATCCTCTTCCTTTGATTGTGCTGAGGTGACTTCATACACAGGACCAGGACTGAGCTGATGGAGACAAACAGCATTCATCATTTTGTACTGAATTTTAAACTTGACTCCTTTTACTGTATGTTGGGAAAATTAAATAACCACTGGAAAGATAAGACCATCCACAAAGATTTCTTTAATTCTAATCTTTACCTGTTCACTTTGGTCAGACCTTTCAGTTGTTGGAGACTGACCAGGAGTTCTCTTTTTCCTGGTTGAAGTGAATAAACAGAAAAATAAGTGATTTTACAGCAGATGTTGAATATATTGTTGTGAATCCACACTTACCTAACCCACCAGCAGACAGTGAGAAGTATTAAAAGCAGCAGAGCTGCAGAAACTCCTGCAGCTGCTGGTGTCCATGTTCCTGTGATACTTTGGACAGTGAGAGTCTTTGGAGCAGAGCTGATATCTTTGTTGGTTTTCACAGCACAGGAGTAGCTTCCTGCATCCTCCCTGCTGACTGGGTCTAGGATCAGATGTTTGTTCTGGTTCTCTCTCGGGGTCAGAGGTCGACTGTTCAAGTACCAAATGTAGTTTGTGTTGTCAGTCAGAGAACAGCTGGTACTGCAGGTCAGTGTGACTCTCTGACCCTCTGTCACCACTGCAGAAGGACTCATCTTCACTCTCAGCTCTGAAAGAGGAACCGTGTTGAAAAAAATATAATCTTATAGCAAATCTCCTCTGTGGCTTACACACTGAGTTTAAATCAGGGGTGTCAAACGTAAGGCCCGTGGGCTAAAACTCGCTAGTGGGTTTAATTGGCCCACTGGATGAATTTTGAAAGTAAAAAATTCATAAAAGACATGAACTCAAATTTCGTAATAAAATTTAAATCATCAGCAAGAGTGTTAGCCAAAGCGGAGGAGTGCACTGTTTAAATAGAGTAAAAGAAGCAGCAACTTTTGCTAATTAAGGTTAGGCTACCTTATTCTCTACTCCTCTTGACACCCTCATTAAAAAAAAGTCTTTGTCAAAAAGAAGAAAAGTGGATATTGAGTGTAGGGTTTTCCAAGAGAAATGGACTGCTTGCTATTTATTCAGAGATAAATAGGAAATCTGTGTGCTTGGTGTATAATCAACAAGTGTCTGTGCTCAAGGAATATAATATTTGGCGGCACTATGCGAATAATCATGGTGGAAAATACGACATTTTGCAAGGGGAACTGAGGAGAGAGTAGATAAATGAATTGCTGGCGAGTCACACAGCAGGCAATTTTCACCACAAGAGGTCAGTGAAGCAGCAGTAAAAGCCACCTATGTAATTGCTAATAAAATAGCATTAGCATCAAAGCCATATTTTCATGAACAGTGAGTTCATTAAAAGATGCATGATGAAAGCTGCAGAACTTGTGTGTCCAGAGAAGAGAAAAGCATTTGCCAACATTAGTCTGATGAGAAATAATAGCAGACAGGATATCGGCTAACTATCGGCTGATTTAGACAGACAGCATGGCTGCAGGATCTTGCATTTCTGGTGGATATTACAGAGCACTTAAATATTCTGAACAAAATGTTGCATGGCCGCAAAAAAGCTTTCACGCAATTTTATGATGGCATACATGAATTCAAATTGAAGCTGACTTTGTGGGAGACACAGCTGTCAAATGGTGACCCTGCACATTTCCCTTGCCTAAGAGAGCTATATGCAAAAGGCATTAATGCTGACATGACAAAGTATAAAGACAAGATTACAGGATTGCTCTCTGAGTTTGAGAAATGGTTTCAGATCTTTGGTGAACTCAAGACAGAATTTGCAGTTTTTCGCTCACTCTTCACACTCAAAGATTCTGATGTGCCTGTTGACATCCAACAGATAATTGATTTGCATTGTGATGCAGATTTGATGAACAAGTTTGTCTCAGTAGTTTGGACACATTTTATCAATATCTCTTGCCAAGGTACCCCAAATTAACAGCCCTGGTGCAAAAATTATGTACATGTTTGGGACAACGTACCTTTATGAAAAATTTTTCTCAGTAATGAACATAAAAATAGAAAACTGCGCTTAAGGCTCACACATAAACACTTAGATGACATTCTGAGATTGGCTACTAGTCAGAATATGATACCTGATATTGATGCACTTGGCAAGATCCAAAGATGCCAAGTTTCAGGAGCAAAAACAAAGTAGTCCAGAAATGACTAACTCCTTTAAAATGTTGCTTCAGACACTGATTACACTTAAAGAAAACAGTTCTGTGAAAATGAATTCTTGCTGTAGACGCAGTTAAAAAATATTGAATTTAATATAAGTCAACAGCTTCACTACAAAAGAGTTTTGTTTGGTGGAACCCATTGTTCATGCAATGGAATACATTTTAAAGTGCAATACTATGTTTTCAGTTCCAAATGCCTTTGACTTAGTTTTGTTTGTATTTGTGCAAACACTTGGCTTAAGAAAGCTAAGGTTCTTATATGTTTTGATATGTTTTGTAAAAGGACATTTGATTAAATATGAACATTTAATAATGCACTTGTACTTTGTTGCATGAAAACAAAGGGGAAAAAAACATGGTCTTATTATTATTTATAGGTAATTATATTATGATTGCATAGCTCCGGCCCACTTCACATCCATTTAGGCTGTATGTGGCCCCTGACCCAAAATGAGTTTGACACCCCTGGTTTAAATTGTAAATGATGCTTGTCTACAAAATCTTTATTCCTTCAGTTCAGAGGTGAAAAGTATTTAATAATGCAGTATGTTTGAGTACAAATTCAAGATGAAGAAAAATACGATTTTGAAAGGACAAGAAAGCTACAAATGATAAGTATGATTCACTGCACTTCAGCCTAAAATACCCAGCAGTCTGCACAAACAGGGTTAACTCTCAAACACCCACAGCTGCATACTGCTATATACACATTGTTTTTTAATCTAAATACATTTTCCTGAAAACATGTAAATACTTTCAAGGTTTGGCATGCAGAGAATCTGAAGTGTGTTAGAGTATAATATTACTTTTTCCTCATAACTAAAGGATCTGAATATTTCTTCCACCTCTGCTTCTGTTCAGACATTAATGAGTAAAGTCTGCTGAGTGAGGAGTTTAGATTTACCTGTGACAATCAAAAAGACTCCAGGCAGATCAGACTGTGTCCATCCTTCATGATCTTTCTTGAATCTGAATGTGTATCCTCCTGAGTCATTCTTCTTCAGGTTGTTGATGGTCAGGATGTGTTGGTTCTTCATGTTGTCCTGATACTCCACACGACCTGCAGCCTCAATCAGCTCTTCAACTTCCACTTTATCTTTTCTCCATTTTTTACTCCAACATTTAAACTTTGGCTTCATGTTATCAGGATGTGAGTATTCACTTGTGATGTTCACTGAAGATCCTTCCAGAGCACAGATTCTCCTGCTGACATAATTCACAGCTGAGCAGTTTACTTCATAATGAACACCTGAAATATAGATGGAAGATTTAAAGTTGTCTGAATGACCTTTGTGATTATAATAACTGACAAAATAAACAGAGTTCAGTATTACTCACAGACTTCTGCAGACAGAAGATACTCGTTGCTTTTAACTGCACAAAAGACATTTGGTCCCCAGTTCCACAAATTAGGCCGATATTCAGCAATAAAATGTTGATTCTCACTATAGCTTTCTCTATTTCTGTACCAAATGTAGGCAGTTTGAGGGTAAGTCAGGTTACAGCTGGTGTTACAGGTCAATGTGACAGACCCCTTTTTTTCCTCTGCAGTCCTCATTATGTGAACCTCTTTAAAGAGTTTAAAAAGAGATTTTCCATTAGCCACTATGAAATATAACAACACTCTTATTATGTTTTTAATAAAATTTGTGGTTTCTTTCTTTTTTTCTCTTTTAGAAATGAATCACAGTAACTAAAAGAAAATAAGAGTTATTTTGTGATTTGTTTGAACAATTTATCTGGAAACTTCACCTCTGGGATATGTGATGGAGCACGGCTCATTTACTGATGTCTGCTGAGAAGAACACATTCTTCCTTTAGCATAGGTCACACTGAAGCAGGTTGCTGTGATGGAATCTGTACAATAAAAGATGTATTGATATCATTCTTAAATTTATACTACTTTACTGAAATTATTCTGTTTATTTTGTAGCACAATACTCATCATGACTCACCCACAGAGACTTCAGGGGCTCTGAGATCCTCGTAGCCTTTGACAGCACAGGAGTATGTGACTGCTTCCTCACTGCTGAGCAGCTCTTGGTACCAGGGAGACCAGTCCTCATAGAGAAACTCTCTGTTCTTGTACCAGATGTAGGCTGCAGGCTTTTCAGTCAGAGGACAGCTGCTGCTGCACATCAGTGTTACTGTCTGTCCCTCTGTGGCAGGAATCACCTTTACCTGCAGCTCTGAGAGGATGATGGAGAACAACTTATACAATGATGTCATTTGGAAAGTAATTCATGAGTAAAAATCACTGTACCTGTAACAACCTGAAGAGTAATTCCATTGTACCAACAGAGTCCTGGTCTGTCTGTAGTCTTCATACAGCAGTAAGTGTTTGCATCACTCTCTCTTAGATCATTGATGGTTGAAGTTGGGTTTTTCTCTTCAGACATGTTGTACGTTACACGTTGTCCATCCACAGAGAGCTCACTCTGAACATACTTTGATCCATCCCAGTCTATAGTGAACCATTTTCTGCTTGAAGTCAGATGTTGATGTGAGCAGTTCAGATCCACTGATGAACCTTTAAAGGCACAGATCCTGGTTTCTCCTCCATTAACACCTTTAACACAAACTTTCGTTAACAAACAGAACTTCTTTTTTTTTTTTTTTTTTTACTAATGAGAGTATTTATTTTATTCTGTACTGTAAGAAATCAGCTGAAATTAGAAACTCATTTATAAATTATACCAATAACAATCATATCAACTTTTATACTTTTTTCTGTCAGTATATAGGGGTACATAAATTATCACTCATACCTGAAATGCGCAAAATTAATCCCAGAAACATGAGTTGAAGGTCTGTCAACAACATGATGGCTGTCGTCCAACTTGAAAAAAAAAACCCCCCCCACACACACACACACAAACCCACCCCCAAAGAATAATAATAATATTGAATACAAAAAATAACCGCAATGTTCAAATAAAATGCCGCACAGAGTGAAGGATAGTGTGGACTCAAATCGGACTGCTGTATTACATTAAGGTTGCTGGCATAACCAAACTTACTTCCTCTTTTTTTCTCTATGAGCGCAGTCTTTTTTTTTTCCTTTTTTTGTTCCCCGAATTTGGAGGAGTCAACACGTTAAGGTTATTATTTTATTTTTGTCAGTCTGATTTGACCAATAATAATTAAATTTACTGATGTTATTGTTTGAGCCTTCAGTGAGTTGTGCAGTTATGTTAAGGTGTCTAGCATTGATAAAACTGTTGTCTGTCATGAAGAATCTCCAGGCTCTGCCTCGGTGATCACTAAGTGTACTGCAGGTCCAAAGTAATTTGATTTTAAAAAATCAATACATTTATAAAACATATAATTGTTTCTATGATTCATGTTTTTGGTGTTTTTGATGCATTTGGTCAGCTGGTTTCATTTATTTTAACATGTGTGAAGACCAAAGCTCTTCACTGGAACACAATTCATTAAATGGTTAAAAATCCAAGAAATGACTACAGGTCATCAATAACAGGAGCTCAGTGTGTGTGTGTGTGTGTGTGTGTGTGTGTGTGTGTGTGTGTGTGTGTTAGAGTGAATTGGTTACATGTTGTCATTGTTGTGCTTAAATTTGTAAACCGTGTTTCAAACTGTATGATCAAAAGCATTCTTTTGTTCCTATTCTCCTCCACCACATGTAGAATGGTGGGGGAGGCTATAGTGTTTAACTGAGGAACATCCTATGTGAAGGTTCTGTGTCCTTATTTAGGAAGGATGTTTACTTCTTGCCATTTATGGCCTCACCTATGCTTGTGTATGGTGTACTGTTAAAGGGGTTAAGCCATATACAGGGTGAGGGGAGATGACCCTTTGTGATCAGCAGGAAGTCACACACAGTATGTGCGTGTGTGTAGACTCTACAGTAGAACAGGAACTATCCATATGTCACTCTGGAATCTGTGTAGTTATATTGCAGGTTTTCACTGCAACATAATGCAAGTTTTTCTACATTTTACACACCAGTGATGATCAAATAAACAACGAGGGATCATGGGTGGCGCTGTCACTTGGTGTTCGCTCGCTCTGTGGTATAGTATCACTTCCTGTTCCTGCTCAAACACAGTGGTGTTTCTGAGTAGCTTTTCTGCTTAGCAATTTAATTTAAATCTTTTGATACATCCCTTTTTCATAGTATAATCTTAACGTGCTTCATCTGAATCACCCTTTCTGTGTACTCACTACCTAATTTATAGCCAAAGTATTCACTCACTGTCTCTTTACTGTTTCGCTAGCTTAGCTTAGCTCGTAGCCGACTCGTTAGCACCATGGCTACTTCACCTGTCCCTCCTGCACTTTCCTGCTCATTGTGTCAGATGTTTAGTTACTCCTCGGCCTCCTTTAGCAGTAATGATACCTGTAACAAATGTAGCATATTTGCAGCTCTGGAGGCCAGGATTACTGAATTGGAGACTCGGCCGCACCCTTCATTCACCCGTAGCTAGCCAGGCCCCTGTAGCTGGTGCAGCCGAAGATAGCGTAGGCCCGCTAGCTGTTCCCGGCAGACCCCAAGCAGCTGGGGAAAGAGGGCGGCTGGGTGACGGTGAGGAGGAAGCATAGTCTTAAACTGAAGCCCCAGGTACACCACCAACCTGTTCATGTGTCTAACTGTTTTTTCCCCACTCGGCGACACACCCGCCGGGGTCAAACTCTGGTAATTGGTGATTCTGTTCTCAGACATGTGAAGCTAGAGACACCGGCAACCATAGTCAATTGTCTTCCAGGGGCCAGAGCAGGCGACATTGAAGGAAATTTAAAACTGCTGGCTAAGGGTAAACGTAAATACAGTAAGATCATAATTCACGTCGGCAGTAATGACACCCGTTACGCCAATCGGAGGTCACTAAAATCAATATTGAATCGGTGTGTAACTTTGCCAAAACAATGTCGGACTCTGTAGTTTTCTCTGGTCCCTCCCCAATCAGACCAGGAGTGACATGTTTAGCCGCATGTTCTCCTTAAATTGCTGGCTGTCTGAGTGGTGTCCCAGAAACGATGTGGGCTTCATAGATAATTGGCAAACCTTCTGGAGGAAACCTGGTCTTGTTAGGAGAGACGGCATCCATCCCACTTTGGATGGAGCAGCTCTCATTTCTAGAAATATGGACCAATTTATTAAACCCCCAAAATATGACTATCCAGAGTTGGGACCAGGAAGCAGAGTTGCAGTCTTACACGCCTCTCTGCAGCTTCTCTCCTCCTGCTACCCCCAAAACCCATCTCCATTGAGACTGTGTCAGCTCCCAAAAGACACAAAAAAAACCAAAAACCAGCAATAAACAACTTAAACATAAAAAATCACAAAGAAAGAACAATACAGTATCCACATCTGAACCAAAGAGTAAAACAGTGAAATGTGGATTATTAAATATTAGGTCTCTCTCCTCCAAGTCTCTGTTAGTACATGACTTAATAATTGATCAACAAATCGATTTACTCTGCCTTACAGAAACCTGGTTGCAGCAGGATGAGTATGTTAGTTTAAATGAATCAACACCCCGAGTCATTCTAACTACCAGAAATCTCAAGCACAGGCCGAGGGGCAGTGTGGCAGCAATTTTTCACACCAGCCTATTAATTAACGAAAGACCAAGACAGACTTTTAATTCATTTGAAAGCCTGATGCTTAGCCTCGTCCACCCCAGCTGTAAAACTCAGAAACCAGTCTTACTTGTTATTATCTATCGTCCACCTGGGCCTTACACAGAGTTTCTCTCTGATTTCTCAGACTTTTATCTGATTTAGTGCTCAGCTCAGATAAAGTAATTATTGTGGGTGATTTTAACATCCATGTAGATGCTAAAATGACAGCCTCAACATCGCATTTAATCTGTTATTAGACTCAATTGGCTTCTCTCAAAATGTAAATGAACCCACCCACCACTTTAATCACACTCTAGATCTTGTTTTAACGTATGGCATAGAAACTGAACATTTAACAGTGTTTCCTGAAAACCCTCTGCTGTCTGATCATTTCCTGATAACATTTACATTTACAATAATTGATTACACAGCAGTGGAGAGTAGACTTTATCAAAGTAGATGTCTTTCTGAAAGTGCTGTAACTAAGTTTAAGAATATAATCCACCCACTGTTATCATCTTCAATGCCCTGTACCAACATAGAGCAGAGCAGCTACCTGAACGCTACTCCAACAGAGGTCGATTATCTTGTTAATAATTTTACCTCCTCACTACGCACGACTCTGGATACTGTAGCTCCTGTGAAAACTAAGGCCTCAAATCCAAAGTCCCTGACTCCGTGGTATAATTCTCAAACACGTAGCCTAAAGCAGATAACTCGTAAGCTGGAGAGGAAATGGCGTGTCACAAATTTAGAGGATCATCATTTAGCCTGGAGAAATAGTTTGCTGCTTTATAAGAAAGCCCTCCATAAAGCCAGAACATCTTACTATTCGTCACTGATTGAAGAAAATAAGAACAACCCCAGGTTTCTCTTCAGCACTGTAGCCAGGCTGACAAAAGTCAGAGCTCTACTGAGCCAACAATCCCTTTAACGTTAACTAGTAATGACTTCATGAACTTCTTCACAAATAAAATTTTTATCATTAGAGAAAAAATTACCAATAATCATCCCACAGATGTAATATTATCTACAGCTACTTTTAGTACCATCAATGTTAAGTTAGACTCTTTTTCTCCAATTGATCTTTCTGAGTTAACTTCAATAATTAATTCCTCCAAACCATCAACGTGTCTTTTAGACCCCATTCCTACAAAACTGCTCAAAGAAGTCCTGCCATTAATTAATGCTTCAATCTTAAATATGATCAACCTATCTCTAATAATCGGCTATGTACCACAGGCCTTCAAGGTGGCTGTAGTTAAACCTTTACTTAAAAAGCCATCTCTAGACCCAGCTGTCTTAGCTAATTATAGGCCAATTTCCAACCTTCCTTTCATATCAAAAATCCTTGAAAGAGTAGTTGTCAAACAGCTAACAGATCATCTGCAGAGGAATGGCTTATTTGAAGCGTTTCAGTCAGGTTTCAGAGCTCAGCACAGCACAGAAACAGCTTTAGTGAAGGTTACAAATGATCTTCTTATGGCCTCTGACAGTGGACTCATCTCTGTGCTTGTCCTGCTAGACCTCAGTGCTGCATTCGATACTGTTGACCATAATATCCTATTAGAGCGATTAGAACATGCTGTAGGTATTAAAGGTACTGCACTGCAGTGGTTTGTATCATATCTATCTAATAGACTCCAATTTGTACATGTAAATGGAGAGTCCTCTTCAGACACTAAGGTCAATTATGGTGTTCCACAGGGTTCAGTGCTAGGACCAATTCTATTTACATTATACATGCTTCCTTTAGGCAGCATCATTAGAAGACATAGCATAAATTTTCACTGCTATGCAGATGACACGCAGCTCTATCTATCCATGAAGCCAGGTAACACACACCAATTAGTTAAACTGCAGGAATGTCTTAAAGACATAAAGACCTGGATGGCCGCTAACTTTCTGCTTCTTAATTCAGATAAAACTGAGGTTATTGTACTCAGCCCTGAAAATCTTAGAAATATGGTATCTAAGCAGATTCTTACTCTGGATGGCATTACCTTGGCCTCCAGTAACACTGTGAGGAACCTTGAGTCATTTTTGACCAGGACATGTCCTTCAACGCACATATTAAACAAATATGTAAGACTGCTTTCTTCCATTTGCACAACATCTCTAAAATTAGAAATATCCTGTCTCAGAGTGATGCTGAAAAACTAGTTCATGCATTTATTACTTCCAGGCTGGACTACTGTAATTCATTATTATCAGGATGTCCTAAAAACTCGCTGAAAAGCCTTCAGCTAATCCAAAATGCTGCAGCAAGGGTACTGACAGGGACTAGAAAGAGAGAGCATATTTCTCCTGTTTTGGCTTCCTTCATTGGCTTCCTGTTAAATCCAGAATTGAATTCAAAATCCTGCTCCTCACATACAAGGTCTTAAATAATCAGGCCCCATCTTATCTTAATGACCTTGTAGTACCATATCACCCTATTAGAGCACTTCGCTCTTGCACTGCAGGCTTACTTGTTGTTCCTAGAGTATTTAAAAATAGAATGGGAGGCAGAGCCTTCAGTTTTCAGGCCCCTCTTCTGTGGAACCAGCTTCCAGTTTGGATTCGGAGACAGACACTATCTCTACTTTCAAGATTAGGCTTAAAACTTTCCTTTTGCTAAAGCATATAGTTAGGGCTGGACCAGGTGACCCTGAATCCTCCCTTAGTTATGCTGCAATAGACGTGAGGCTGCCGGGATTCCCATGATGCATTGAGTTTTTCCCTTCCAGTCACCTTTCTCACTCACTATGTGCTAACAGACCTCTCTGCATCGAATCATATCTGTTATTAATCTCTGTCTCTCTTCCACAGCATGTCTTTCATCCTGTTTTCCTTCTTTCACCCCAACCGGTCGCAGCAGATGGCCGCCCCTCCCTGAGCCTGGTTCTGCCGGAGGTTTCTTCCTGTTAAAGGGAGTTTTTCCTTCCCACTGTCGCCAAAGTGCTTGCTCATAGGGGTCATATGATTGTTGGGTTTTTCTCTGTATTTATTATTGTGCTATCTACTGTACAATATAAAGCGCCTTGAGGCGACTTTTGTTGTGATTTGGCGCTATATAAATAAAATTGAATTGAATTGAATTGAATTGAACTCAATAATGTAAATCATGTCAATAATCACTGCTTCCAGGATTCAAAATGTGAAGACTCAGTTTTACTGGAACACTGTGAACTACAGTTTAGCCTGGACTTACTGTCCAAAATTAGCTTTGAACAACATAAAATTATCATTTAATCATTGTTATTCAATTAAGTGTCAAAAACTTTTCCCAGCATGAAACATCCAGTTAACCTCAGCAACAAATCATCTGAAGATCTATTATATGATTAGAAACTCTAAAAGAGTCAGAATATAACATGTAAGCTTCAAAATTAAACAATTCCTGAACTTTGTTTGAAATGTAATTTAAAACAAATGCAGTTATTTGTTAATTTCTCAAACCCATATTTCACAACACTAAAGGTTTATTATCAATTTTTGTATCTTAAAGAGAATACAAATAAAAGCACAGGGCTGTCGTTCCATTTTCATTTGAAAGGTAAAAGAGTTTAAAGAGTGAGAGCAGAGACGTGAGGTGGTTTATGGGTATTTCATGGAACACGAAGAAAACAAACCAGCTGAGAAACTGTTTGAGGTTTTAATGCACAGTTTCTTTTAATAGTCAAGGCTGCAAATCATCTGGAAAGTAACAGAAAGGTCACAAAGTGCTGCAATAAACCTGTCTTGGAAATGTAGCCATTAAACAGAAAGTTCTTTCAAAAATGAACCTACTGTACACACAAATTTCCAAAGAGCTACACATGCATACAAACTAGAAAGCATTTATGTTTTTTTTATTTCTTCTGTGTATGTTCCAGTAAAGAGTGTGAAAACCACACGCAGTTACAACAAAGTGTGAAAACCACTGACAAACACTCCAGCTGAGGTGTTTCTGCTATAAAAATGAAGATTTTCCAGCCACGAAACCGATCAGAAAAAGGTCCCTTTTAACCACTATGGTAACAAACTATTCTTTAGTGATGGGGCAGTGGCTCGATGGTGGAGCAGAGACCAGCTGTGTTGTTCTCACTGAAGATAGATGCTATAGTGATGATCATCCTGCTCTGCCGCATGAGCTAAAAACTTTCCATATATGAGACAAATAGACAAACAATAAAAGCACAGAATTATTTAACACTCAAGATTTATTTTCATCTCATTCAATTAAAGAAAATGCTGGTAATTTGAAAGTGTTGCAGGTTTTGTAAAAATTCAAAATGTACAGCGCCTATCAAATCGTATGCCATGAATAGATATGAAGACAAGACATTTCTAATAGCAGTTAAAATTAAAATAAATAAATAATTAATTACATTTAAATACAAAATAACTTAAATATGTAAAATGGTATATAGGGCAATAAAATAAAATTACAATATGATAAAAGAAATTTCTTAAGATAAAAAATAACATGCGACTCACAGTGAGTCATAACGTGGCTTCACACTGCAATTTATAGAATAACTGTGTGAGGCAAATAAAAACATGCAAAAGTTCAGACATGATCAGGTGTCGGTGGTGAGTGACGCTGACGAGGAGGTTACAGGAAGTTATGATGTGAGACAGAAAAGGCTGAAGGCCAAACATCCACCTTTATTCTGATGGAGAAACAAAAGATCATCACTGTGAAGAGAAACAGGACAGATGGGGGATTTTTATTTCTAACAGCAGAACTGTTTGATTGTATTTTGTATCTGCTCTTCATTGTCTGATGTTTCTCTTCTTGGAGACTGACTTGAATTTGTTTTTTGACTGACAAAAATGAATGAATATGTGAAAGAGTAGAGATTTTCAAAGCAGAGATTTCATTTTAAAAAAGTCATTTTTTGTAAACATTTTCAGTATGTCTGCACTTTTAGGCCCATAGACAAAACTAAACACGTTACAGTGTGTAGTTCATATAAAGAGGAATAAAATGGCTGTTGTGGACCACAGCTTCCCATCATAACGTTATTTCTATGATTTCTAATGAACTTCATACAGCTGCTGTTTTTAGATCAGAGTTCAAAGAAATAAAAAAAACATGTAACATGAAACATTCAATCAGTGATGTGTTTGCAAACTGCATGGAGCTTTAACACAATCGAAATCATTTGTTCTTCATGTTTTACTGGAGCATCTATTTAATATAGGTCAACCAAAGTTTTTTGATCAATCTTTGTCTCTCAGCAACAATACATTTAAAACCACAAGGCTGAATTCGATCAGTAACCACATGTTGCATTAAACATCATGTCACATTTTCATCACAAAGTTATCAGAGGCCCAAGAATAAGAAAAGAGATGTTAAGTGGTTTGTGATTAATTTGTGGTGAAAGTATTTTTTGCATGTTTTCTAAAACTTTTTTTTATTTCTTATGTTTGAGATTGTGAAAACCAAGATTTACAGAAATCTTGGTTTTCACAAAAATAACAAGATGACAACTTTTTTTTTTAGCATCTTTTAATGTTATTTTTTCTCAAAATAACATGAACAAAATCTACATGTAAGCAATATCTCACTGGACTAATAGTAGTTAACCACCACAGTCTCTGTTAGTTCAATTACCAGAGAGAGAATAAATCAAAAAAATGTATCTGTTCTCTAAAATTCAGATCTGAAGCCTTAAGATGAGCATTTTCACTGTTGCCATCTTGGTTGCAAAATAGACTTCCTTTGGTATTGAGTAAGACCTAAAATGACCCACTGATACCAGAAACCTGATATCGCCATCTGGTGGCGTTTAGATTAAATGCAGGTTTGGCACTTCCTAATTGGTTTAATTTTTCTGACCTGGAATCAACCTTTGCTTCCTTCTCATGGTAATATTTAAAAGATATTTTTTGAGGAATTCTGCTTTCTCTCAAAAAAAAATCTGGAAATCTGAAATGTGTTTGTGTTAAATCAGAAGTAGTTAATGTTAAATCATTTCACTTTCAGCATTCATCTACCTTCTTCTGCTTATCCAATTTAGAATCATAGCTGGGTTGCAGCCTATCTCAGCTGTCATTTGGGATGACGCCCTGCACAGGTCACCAATCTATCGCCATTCATACTGACACTTAATACACCTCTGGTGACTTCAGAATCACCAGTGCATGAAGAGAACATGCAATCTACACACAAATAGACTGCAGCAGGCCGGTAGAAACCCAGGACTTTCTTGCTGTGAGAGAATGGTCCCAAACAAGCAAGAGCTTTAAGAGCCCATTAAAATATGAAACAATACACTGTAAAAACGATAACTAGTAATTGTTGATTTGAGTAAAGTTTTCAAATTAAACTGACTTAGAAATAAAACTTTCCATTTACAACCTAAAATAGCTTGTCTGCCCAACAAATTTCTTCCATTGTTGTCCTAACTAAGATTTTCTAGCGAGCATAACAAAGATTATCAACTTTTGAGTAGATTTTTTGAGTCGAGTTGGGAACCGGTGGGAAACCCCGTAGGTGACTGGCACACGTCGTGGCAGTGTTGCCAACTTAGCGACTTTGTCGCTATATTTAGCGAGTTTTCAGACCCCCTAGCGACTTTTTTTCTAAAGAAAGTCGCTAAAAAAAGACGTGAAAGCGCGTATCGCTTTTACTCTCAACAAGCAGTGGGTGCTGTAACGCAGGCAGTTCTTCTTTTACTCTTATGCTGTTTTGTGGATTGCAAGGTTTAAAACTACTTATAAACATACACAAAGTAACTCGACCAGAGTGCCTATTTCGGGTCACTTTTGCCGGTCCAAGCCCGGGTAAAGGAGCAGGGTTGGAATTGTGACATTAAAAAAAACAATAATCGCTAAAAGAAATTTAATTTGTAGTTCTAAATAAACTCTAAATGCGTTTATGACATTTTTTACTCACTTTATGTCTCTTCCACGATGTTATTTCTCTCTCCAACAACATAGGTTACAATTAGAGTAGCATGACCAATTATGCAAATTAGGTGATGATGTCATTTAGCGACTTCTAGCGACTTTTAGGACAACCAATAGCGATTTTCCTTACTGAGGAGTTGGCAACATTGCGTCGTGGTCTGAATAAGTTTGAACTAGACCAAACGAGTCTGAGCAGACTGTGTGATAGTGGTTTGTCGATGTGTTCTGAACTGAAAACCTGCTAAGAAACTTTGAACAAACGTGGCCAAAATTGGATGAAAATTACAATTTTTCGACCATTACAGATTTTACCTGGTCTGAAGTTGGAGTGTATTATTTGACCATTTTTTGGACAGGTGCGGGAGCTGCCGGCCATTTGCCCTAGCAGGTAAGCTAACGACATCTGTTATTAGGATTTTCTACAAGCGCTAGGCTGCATCCTCCTGAGGACCCAGGAGGGTGGAACGAGTAAAGCACTGAAAAAAAGCCAAACAATAACATATTTAAGTCATCTAAGGGACTTATATATCATGTTTAAGCTAGCGAAGGACCGCGCGGGGGGTTGAAAATGATATGCCAGGAGTTCGCTGTTCTCGCTGCTCTAGCGAGCCTTGAATCCCCAGCTAGCTATCGAAGCTGGTGGTAACAGACGTCTCCGAAAACGTAGAAGCATTTTTGCAAAAATGTGTTGTCTTAATAAACTGAGCAGATATTTGAAATTTACACAGCTACATTCTCGCCTGAAAATACCTTAAAAGTTTACTTTGTGACCCAGAAAGAGTAATAAGAGTAATATTAAAACTAAGTGGCTGCCGCCATTGTTTGAAACTAGAATCGGCTGGGCCGCGCTATGAATTCTGGCATAGGGTGGGCCACGAAGGATACACCTGACCCATCCTTCAAAGCTGTGGAAAGTATTGTATTGTTTTGAGAGCCTTTTTGTTGGTGGAGTATAGGGCTGCCACGATTAGTCGACTAGTCACGATTACGTCGACTATCAAAATCGTCGACGACTGATTTAATAGTCGACGCGTCATTTGAAGCTTTGTAAGATCACAAAAGACGCAGGAATAAGTAGTAGGATTTAAGAGTGTAATAACGGACTGAAACAGAAGATGGCAGCACTGCATGTACAAGGATGCCAGCTGCCGTTAAACCCCGAAGAAGAAGAAGTAGCTCTGTCCCAGAATTCATAGTACTCCACTGGAGTATTGATTTTATGTACAATTCCACGGGTAGACGCGATCTGTACGGTCCGACTTTGCACGTGCGCAGTAAGGATCGTGGAGTCCGATCCGTAACTTTTTTTTCTCGTTTTTTTTCTACATTATATTGAAATGTTTCATTATTGCAAACATTTTCTCTCAGGCGGAGAGAGGTCGTGGAGTGTCAGCCTATGGTATCTGAGGTCCAGGAGAGATGACCTGCGCTGTTTTCCTCTGAGGAGGTAAGACTGTCCTAATTTATTTATAATTTAATTATTATTCAAATTGGGCATGATTTATACTTATATTGAAGCAGTACGGTATTTGCTGGGGTAATGCATTGGCCAACTTTATTATCTTGTGCTACCACTCCAGTCAAGGCCCTTGCCAGTGTTATATTGAAATCCTTACCCTGAACATTTCTGCCAGTACAAGAGTCCCCATGCTAAATCGAAATTGTGAAACAGAAAGGCAATCTCATAATTTTGACTTAGCATGTATTTTTTTTCTTTTTGTGCTAGAAATAGGACTTCTATAGTCTGAGATTGTTAGGGAAAGAATACTAAGGCAGGTCACAGAATCTGATTGGTCACAGATTTTGGTGCAACTTAGAACATAATATGTATTTTCATATTGATACTGGGTTTTGTGGGAGGTGTTTCTATTCCAGTGCAAAAGACGTATTCATGAGAGATTTTTGAAGTAGGTAGGTTTTGCTGTTGATGACACAGTCAGGCATATAACATGGTGCAGACTGTCCAAGACAGCTACCCAGGAATTTTCTGTGTTGAATAAATGACAATATTTTGGTGAAGGTATTGTTTAGATATCTGAACATTTCATCGGATCACAAGCAAAGACCTCCTGGGGACCTTCAATGCATCCCTTGACAAAGTTGTGCCTGGCCTGCTGAAACTGTACTGGTCTAAGAAGGGAGCTCTTGGTGAGGAGATGGAAGACCTCCTGGATAAACTTGATGAACAGGTGAGTGAAGTGCTCCTTTATCTGACATTTGCAGAAGAGAGTATACTTTTCTCTTAACAGAAACTGAAAAAGATGTTGGCTTCAAATAAAACACATCAGTGGACATGTCCGTAAAAATGAATGTCATGAGTCATTGCTTTGTTCTTATTTGGCAGTATTTTATTTAATTTGTAAAAAGAAAGTAAAATTGTTAACATGGTGGTGTTGTTGTTTTTTTTGGGGCGGGGGTTGTATGCTTTTTGCGTGTTGCTGGGTCTGACCTGTGCTTTACTCTCATTACTATGAGAGTTCTGATTTTGCATTGTGTATAGTACACCATGTTACTTCACTAATTGAAATTCTTGTTTTCCACTGAATACTCTTTAGACATCCAACACTGTGTCCAACGGGCACTGAGAGGCCTGCCCATTTTCCTCAAGACAAGATGCAACAGAGGTTTTCCTGAAGTGCTTAGTAAGTACAAAAAACTAATGCAAGTAAAACTAATTGCTATGAGATGTTTTTAAAGGATGAGTTTATCCAAAATGGAAATGTACACTTTCTCAGTGCAGTCCAGATAATTTTATAGTGGGGATTGCAGTTGTCATAACTCTCACTCCTTTTTTTCTGCTGAGCAGCTGCTGGGCATTGTTAGTGGTTGTTCCATAGCAGAAAATATTTTTGTACAAAACTCACAAGGTGGCATTAATTAAAAAAAAATAAGCTTTTTCTTCTTAAAACCTCCATGGGTCAAACGACCAGCATGGTATAGAGGTTAAAGTTAAAGTCTTTAGAAATTTGTTTTGTCTTTAGTTTTTCTTAGCTTTCAATAATTCTTATTTTACTTTTCTTCAGGACACTGACATTTTGGAACCAGTGTTGAACGGTGCATCAGTTGCCATCCTCACCATCCTACAAGATGACGATGCTGATACGTCTGTGCGAGAACATCCAGTTGTGTTGGAAGGGGACATCGTGCTACATAACATTCCAGATCTCTACTGCCCTGGCACACCTCTTTGGCCTTCTGTATGCCCTCAACATTGATTACCCAAAGCAGATGAGTTTTACCTTTGAAGCAATTCAGGCCATCTTATTTTGGCCTGGTCGGGACAATATGAAGGTGAAGTGGATAAATCATTATTCGAAATGTAAATTTTAGTCAGATGAATCTGTATTGTTGAGAATATATGGTGAAAATTTGTCTTGTAGTATTTTAAAAGATTTGTTATAGTGTTAGTTTCCTCTTCATTGATGGTAACATTTCTAATACCTTTTAACTTCCATAGTTCATCATAGTAAGCCTGTGTAAAATGTCAATGTCTGGGTGCATAGGCAATCGTTTGTGGCACTACCCTATTTAATGTGCAATAGTTATGTTCAGCTTTTACAAGACGGTCAGGGTGTGTGTGTGTGTGTGTGTGTGTGTGTGTGTGTGTGTGTGTGCATGAATTATTAAGTTGCTGGACACTTTTCTTTTTTGGTTCTGGACTCTGGAATTTTAACGTCTCTGCTGGGGTGCTCAAAGCACCCAAAAGAAACTGGCAACACGTTTTTGTTTGTTTGTTATTTCTTTTCTTTCTTTCTTTTTGTTTTTAACAGAAATTCACCCTACTACCCATGACATTCTGAAATGTACTGAAAAGACTGTTGAACAAAATAAATAAGCTTTTAGATAACATTGAATTGTGCTTTGTTTTATTCTATATCTATTTATTAAGTGTTTTTTCAAGTATAATAACAACATACATTTTCCTTTGTTTATATAGGTAAATTTTCAACTCACTGGAGTAAGAATTGTATGATTACTCAACAAGAATATCTGTGTTTGGTGAAGGCAGAAATACATGGCATTGAAACCAGAATTTCTTTGTTAGACTTCCAGGATTATCCTAATTAGGTGAACAAGAAGATCCAAGTTGGCAGAACTTGTAAATCTTAGTTGAGTCAACAACAGTTGGCAAAAGTTGAGAAAACTCAAAAATCTCTTGCATCATGTTGCCTTGAAATTTTAAGTTTTCTCAACATTTTCTTTTTTACAGTGTAGATTCATAAAACACAGTAAAGCTTTATTTAAAGTGTGACATTATGCAAAGCTCTAGTAACATGATATAAAATACACAAAAGAGCATTTAAAGAATTATACTGGTCAAGCCCTGTGTGCACTTTTCTCTTAAAGAGAAAACACCGCTATAAAAAAAACAGTGATGACAGCATGTTACTGCAAATAATCACATGATACTTTAATACACTTCACAGCTCACAACTAGGGGTTAAAGTGGGATCTGTTCTGTTTGGATTTAGCCAACTGAATTCAACTAGATGTAAGCAGATGTTACACAAGTTATTCGACTGATTTCCAAACCCTAGATGCTATAAAGCTAGCATGAAAGGTGGAATTCAGTCTGAGTTGAGTCAACATAATCAGCTTTAATACTGTATAAATTCACTTCTGATTCACTGTCTGAGCCGCTCCTCTTTTGGTAACAGTAACTGGTTCACTGGTAACAGTAACCAGTCCAACATAGTGCATCAGTTGGACTGTCTTTGAAGATTTTCAGTCATCCAGGTCATCGTAGTCTAAGGAGTTTGGAAAGAAAAGCTTCTCGACTTCTTTAGGTTTCTTGAAGACGTTTCACCTCTGATCCGAGAACCTTCTTCAGTTCTTAGAGCAATTGGTGGAGAGTCCCAGATTTTAAACCCTATGGGAGCGTCCTCAAGAGGGTCATGGACCCCCTATTGATCCTCTACCTAGTCACACAATCCAAGGTGTCAAAATGACTGTGGATCAGAATCACCCAAGGTGAACCCATTGTGAAACCTAGCCCCACCCTATCACGTGAAACATGACTGGGACTCTCCACCAACTGAAGAAGCCTCTTTCCAAGCTCCTTAGATCATTTGGACTGGTTACATCAGTATCACAATACTGCAAACTAACCTGTCTACACTGCATTAGACTGTCTGCTATTTCCACGCATTCTTTGAAAAACACAGTTATTATAATTTAGTTACACAAAACTGAAAGGACAAATACCTTGAATTTATACTTAAATACCCTTCTTTACTAAATACTTTTACCACTTAAAAGGAGGGCTAAAGGTCAGTTTTTATAAAGCCTCATATAAGGTAGGCACTCATCAACATAGATTACTTAATTTAATAGACTACTCATACAATAAAAACATTGAATTTTGTAGAGTTGGAATTAAAACACATCATGTGTAAATGACACTGAAAGAAACAATGAGCACTTTAAAGCTGATTTAAAAAAAAAAAACTTTTTAATTTAGGATTTTTACTTTTATATTTCTTCCACCTCTGCTCCTGTTCAGACATTCATGAGTAAAGTCTGCTGAGTGAGGAGTTTAGATTTACCTGTAACAATCAAAAAGACTCCAGGCAGATCAGACCGTGTCCATCCTTCATGATCTTTGTTGAATCTGAATGTGTATCCTCCTGAGTCATTCTTCTTCATGTTGTCCTGATACTCCACACGACCTGCAGCCTCAATCAGCTCATCAACTTCCACTTTATCTTTTCTCCATTTTTTACTCCCAACATTTAAGGGCCTCCAAGAAACAAAAATTGGCACAGAGCTAGCTGCTTAAAAAACAGAGGAGACACAGACTTTACCATTAAGATGCTAAAAATCAATAGAGGACCGGCTCAGATAGACATACAAAGCTTCTAGATGAGAATATTCCTCAAAACATGTTTGAATTCACTGACAACACTGGTCTAGCACTGCATGAAAAGTCTTAGACCAGGCAACAAAAAAAGTTATTGCATTTTGTGCATCGGAAACACCTGCCAAATACAGGGAGTGTCCTCAGTCGCCAGAATAGAGATGGATGCAATTTTGTATTTTTTTTTTTAACCTGTCCTGTTCAGCAGTTGTAGCAAGAGGAATTATGGTCTGAATGCTTTGTAGTGCCAGTCTCTTAGTACTGTTTGTGTTTTATTTATTTACTTTATTATTTATAAGGTATGATTATCTTGTAGATATTATCATGGAACAGACGGGGTAAAGGCCAGATTGGCAAAAGATTAGACAAATGCAGAGAAATAGAATACCAGTTTGTTTGTCATAAAACATTCTCTCAACCAGTTCTTTAATCTTACTCTCTAGTCTTGTTAAAGCCTCTTTTATTTTCAGCTACATGTGTTCTAGCTTGTATAGCTCCATTAGAATGACGTTTTGCTCCCCTGCTAGCTTTGCTGTTGAGTTGTTACTCCCTCCATTAGCTACCCCATTCTTAGAGCTATCCTTTGTTCTATTTGTCCCTATCATAGTCCTGAAACCGTGGACTCAGTGGTTTGGTTTTGAATATTATCTTATGCCTTAGGTTAATTCTTGTTAGGAATTTCTTGTTCTTAGGTTTGGTTTCTGTTTTGTATTTTGAGCTCCTTTTGTTCTGTGTCTCTGTGCCTGCCCTGGTCCCACGTCTCTGTTCCCTCCCTGTTGCCATGTCTGATGTCTTGTGTTAAGCTCGTGTCTGTGCATACCTGTTGTATTTCCATCTTTACTTTAAAGGTCTGTGTCTCATGTCAGTATGTCTAGTTTTGCTTCCCTTGTCTCATTAGCCCTGATTTCTCCCAGCTGTGTTTCCCTCGTGTCTCCTATTCCCTGATTACGCCACTGTGTATATAAGTTTTGTCCTGCTTGTTGCTGGTCTGTCTGTGTCGTCTCCCTGAGTTTCTCCCCCCATGTTATCAGGTTTCAGGTCTGCTTTGTTAGTTCTCCCAGTACAGGTAATCCTTAGATTCTCTTCATACCCTCTACTTTTCGTTTTGTACCACCGTCCTTATTAATAAAGCTCACTCACATCCAAGCTAGTGCCAGCGTTTGGGTCTTCTCTCACAACCTCCACATGTCTGCCACCGCAGCCATGACAGTCCCCCTGGTGTATATCTAATAGTTTTGGACACCAGTAGGTGTAAGTAAGTATATGTTACTTTAGTAGTGATAAATGACTGGTTTTAGTTTGTTTTTAGAAGAGCCACTTTTTCACCATGTCTCCTACTTAGTGGCACCAACAGAAGTCCTGTCCTGTATGATCCATTTTGTTTGTTTCATACCACAATAAACATCATGACTCACCCACAGAGACTTCAGGGGCTCTGAGATCCTCGTAGCCTTTGACAGCACAGGAGTATGTGACTGCTTCCTCACTGCTGAGCAGCTCTTGGTACCAGGGAGACCAGTCCTCATAGAGAAACTCTCTGTTCTTGTACCAGATGTAGGCTGCAGGCTTTTCAGTCAGAGGACAGCTGCTGCTGCACATCAGTGTTACTGTCTGTCCCTCTGTGGCAGGAATCACCTTTACCTGCAGCTCTGAGAGGATGATGGAGAACAACTTATACAATGATGTCATTTGGAAAGTAATAGATGAGTAAAAGTCACTGTACCTGCAACAACTTGAAGACTAATTCTGTTGAGCCAGCAGTGTCCTGGACTGTCTGTAGTCTTCATACAGCAGTAAGTGTTTGCATCACTCTCTCTTAGATCATTGATGGTTAAAGTTGGGTTTTTCTCTTCAGACATGTTGTACGTTACACGTTGTCCATCCACAGAGAGCTCACTCTGAACATACTCTGATCCATTTAAGTGGACAATGAAGCATTTTCTGCTTTGAAGTCTGAATCCACTGATGAACCTTTGAGACCACAGATCCTGGTTTCTCCTCCATTAACACCTTTAATAGAAACTTTCATTAGTGAGCAGATTCAAGTTAAAGAAAGTAATGCAATATCTACTTATATAATTTCTCCTAAGGATGATAAATTGTTTTTCTTTTTCATGTATAATGACTCATAAATAATTACTCATATCTTATAGGTAAAAATCAAACACATTGTGAATAATGTTCACAATATTATTGTTGTAGTTTTACATGTAAAGCTGAGACCATATATACAACAACTTGAATATTAAAACGACAATCTAAGGGCATCAGCTAACTGGACAGTTTCATATGTTACAATAGTTGCAGCAAAACGTGACTTCTTTCTTTCATTTGAGTCTGTTCTTTGTATGTGTTTGCTTTTCTTATTCATCACATTACAAATGACGTGTTGTTTGAGTTGTTTTAGCAAGCAAAAAGCTGCAGAGGTGTTAAAACTGTTGTCTGTGTCTGGTTTATGATGGTAACACCTCTGTGGTGAGACAGAGTCTCCAGGCTGAAGCTCAGTGATCAGTATGAACAATAACCTAGACTTTACTGTGAACCTTACAACCACAGTCAGAAATAACTGGTATCACAAACACCTTCCACATTCACACAGTCAGTCTGTGTGAATGTGAAAAATGTATTGAATATTCTTAAATAGTAAAAAAAAAACAGAAAACAAAACAAAACAAAGGGGGGCATAGCAAAAACAGTTTGGGAACCACTGCCCTAGACCTAGGGACAGCCATGCACACACAGTATTCACCATTCATTCACTCAACCCACAAACCCACTAAGGACGCACAAAGAGACACAAAGACACAAAGGCAAACAAAGATTGGCAGGATGTGTGAAACGGGTGGAGGAAAATGCCCCCACAACTCAGTGGTGAAGCTTTACAAAGTGTACAAAATGAGTACTACTGTATGAAGACTAGACAGGGGGGAGGGGAACATGCATAGTCCACTATAACGCACCTGCCCCCCAAGGCCCTATGTGTATGGTGATGTTGTGAAGCATAATAAGAATAGTGTAATTATAAAGGAAGGGCACGTTTCAGCACAGCGCAGCCAGCAGAGCCATGAGTGAATGCCTCCACCCGCTGCGACCTACACGACCCACAACTCTCCATCAAGACCTCAAGTGTATGAGTGATGTGTTGTATGAGGGAGCACGAAGGAGGGAGGGCCAGGGTATGTCAGACAATAACCTGCTGAAAGGTTACCATGGAGATCTGACAACGTACTAAGACAGCCACCTCTGTGACACTGACTGCACTTTAATCTTAACACACTTGACAATAATTATATCAGTCTGGGAATGATTCCTTAGTGGAATATACTTGTTATACTATCAAAATATTCATACTGTGGGCTGAAAGGAGGCCATTTCTGATGTTTTTACAGGGAGTGCAGAATTATTAGGCAAATGAGTATTTTGTCCACATCATCCTCTTCATGCATGTTGTCTTACTCCAAGCTGTATAGGCTCGAAAGCCTACTACCAATTAAGCATATTAGGTGATGTGCATCTCTGTAATGAGAAGGGGTGTGGTCTAATGACATCAACACCCTATATCAGGTGTGCATAATTATGAGGCAACTTCCTTTCCTTTGGCAAAATGGGTCAAAAGAAGGACTTGACAGGCTCAGAAAAGTCAAAAATAGTGAGATATCTTGCAGAGGGATGCAGCAGTCTTAAAATTGCAAAGCTTGTGAAGCGTGATCATCGAACAATCAAGTGTTTCATTCAAAATAGTCAACAGGGTCGCAAGAAGCGTGTGGAAAAACCAAGGCGCAAAATAACTGCCCATGAACTGAGAAAAGTCAAGCGTGCAGCTGCCAAGATGCCACTTGCCACTGTGGTGGATTTTTGTTTGATATGTATAACTATGTAACTATATACTCTATATATCTATGCGCACTGAACATATATATTTTAACTTTCATGTAGAGTCTTAAGCACAAGACATTTTTGCTTCACCGAGGTTTATTAAGTTGGTACTGTAACAGGGCAGTTAATGTAGGGGGAGAGTTCTCTTGAATAATTTACTTAATAATTAATTAATTTAACGTCTTTAACGCAGCACAACCAAAGCAGTAACATTGTAACAGAGATCCTGAACACATCACAATAAAATATCATACAAAATACACACACACACACGCACACTTTGAACCCAAACTGAAGTGTTTATTATATGTTATAAGATTGTGCCACTTGCTGTATAAGATTTAATAATTAGGATTAATGTCTGACCTTTGACCATGTCATGACCTATTGTGATAAGCCAGAGCAAGGGGTACTCGGAGTCCTGACTGGCCTTTGGCCAAGACCTTGGCCGCTACCTGACCCCAGCAGCTGTGCTGGGCGTGTGGGAAAGTTACCCAGCAGCAGGGGGCGGCGATACTGGTCCCTATATTAGGGGACCAGAGGACGCCCCCAGAGCTCTTTTTCCTCCTGCTGCTGCTTCCTGTCCGTCTCTGTGTTGCTCTGCTGTCTGTGCTTAAGGCTGTACACCCCGGGGTTTTGCTTTGCTTGCTTTCTGCTATGTAATTCTCTTGCTAAATGTCTGTATGTATTTTTCCTGCTGTTCATACGATTCAGTGTATTAAACTCTGTTCCAAGAATTCTACTCTTTTACAGAGCATCTTTTTGAGTTTCTTGATTTTAATTGGATTTGGATCTCCACATCGTTGGTGGAAGAAGGTTATCAGGATGGCTTCAAAATTTGCGACCACACCACCAGTTTGGCCATATTTCAGAGCTGCAACATCACTGGAGTGCCCAAAAGCACAAGGTGTGCAATACTCAGAGACATGGCCAAGGTAAGAAAGGCTGAAAGACGACCACCACTGAACAAGACACACAAGCTGAAACGTCAAGACTGGGCCAAGAAATATCTCAAGACTGATTTTTCTAAGGTTTTATGGACTGATGAAATGAGAGTGAGTCTTGATGGGCCAGATGGATGGGCCCGTGGCTGGATTGGTAAAGGGCAGAGAGCTCCAGTCCGACTCAGGCGCCAGCAAGGTGGAGGTGGAGTACTGGTTTGGGCTGGTATCATCAAAGATGAGCTTGTGGGGCCTTTTTCGGGTTGAGGATGGAGTCAAGCTCAACTCCCAGTCCTACTGCCAGTTTCTGGAAGACACCTTCTTCAAGCAGTGGTACAGGAAGAAGTCTGCATCCTTCAAGAAAAACATGATTTTCATGCAGGACAATGCTCCATCACACGCGTCCAAGTACTCCACAGCGTGGCTGGCAAGAAAGGGTATAAAAGAAGAAAAACTAATGACATGGCCTCCTTGTTCACCTGATCTGAACCCCATTGAGAACCTGTGGTCCATCATCAAATGTGAGATTTACAAGGAGGGAAAACAGTACACCTCTCTGAACAGTGTCTGGGAGGCTGTGGTTGCTGCTGCACGCAATGTTGATGGTGAACAGATCAAAACACTGACAGGATCCATGGATGGCAGGCTTTTGAGTGTCCTTGCAAAGAAAGGTGGCTATATTGGTCGCTGATTTGTTTTTGTTTTGTTTTTGAATGTCAGAAATGTATATTTGTGAATGTGGAGATGTTATATTGGTTTCACTGGTAAAATAAATAATTGAAATGGGTATATATTTGTTTTTGTTAAGTTGCCTAATAATTATGCACAGTAATAGTCACCTGCACACACAGATATCCCCTAAAATAGCTAAAACTAAAACAAACTAAAAACTACTTCCAAAAACATTCAGCTTTGATATTAATGAGTTTTTTGGGTTCATTGAGAACATGGTTGTTGTTCAATAATAAAATTATTCCTCAAAAATACAACTTGCCTAATAATTCTGCACTCCCTGTATTGCCTCCTGCAGGACAGGCTGCACATGTGAATTTGTCACTGTTTTTTCCTCCTCCTTTTGTTGCATTTTTCTCCCAAGTTGGTTATGGAGTAGGGTCACCTTTTAAAGCTGTTTTTTATGCCGGCTTTGTTTTTATTTCTACTGGGCTGGTGCAATATTAGTCGGGCAATGTGCAATCCCTGAGCTGGGCTCTTACCTTAGGGGAATTGGGTCTTTTAGAGGTGCTCTGTGTGGATTTGTAGTGAATAAGTTTTATTAAGAGTGATTTTAGTGCCACCAATTATTACCTGAACTAAAACACTTAGTGCATGCGATAAGTGTTCTGTTGGGCTCGTATTTATTTGGGGTGGATTTGTTTCTTTTAAAGCAACGAGCATCTGGGACCACCGGGGTAGAGTAAGCCCTCAGGTGATAATTGCATTGCTGGCAGGTTGCACCAATAAGACTATATTGTGGTCGGTAGTGACCTTTTCCATTTTGATGTCTTAGGCCTTTTGCAAACCCTTTGTTTTCTTTTAAAATAATAAACTTTAACGTATCTGACTGATATCGACCCTCTTGTCCCGTTTATTCTGGGCTCGTTCCTGTAAGAGCTCTGGGCCTGAAAGTTTGCATGAGTAGTATAGAGGCCCTTAGCGGTTACTTGGTGGCTTTTACACGCTACATCTGTTCCAGTCATTCAGTGATGATGTTATTGTGCTTTAATGGACTTCAGAAGCTCATCAAAGCAGAACTCCTGTTGCCTAACAGTGAATCTCATGTTTTCTAACATCCTTTAATAACTTTCATAAGTTTTGCTACATTTGAAACATTTTTACAGCCTTCAGTTATAAGAGTCATTCCTACCTGAGAGAAACAGAATCAAACCCAACCAAAATAATCCAGCTTCTGCCAAGATCATGATTGTTGTAGCTTCTAGTCCAAAAGTTGGTTGTTTGACTCTTTAAAAGCTGAATGTGCTCACAGGAAAGGCTGAAAACAGAACTGACAGTTGTGAACATCACTGCATCTAAAGATAAACTGTAGCTTTAACAGGATTAAATCACTTCCTCCTTTTTAGAAAGAACACACCTCTAGTAAGAAATAATGCATTGCAACAACTTAGGCAAGGATAGAGACCACAAATACACACATAGAAGGATAATTAGGGAGACAGTGAAGATATCTGGGGAGAACGAGACACCAGTGAGTGACATCACTGCAGATTCGCCAAATATGTTGGACTAAACACAAAGCACAAGAGATGGGAGGCTATAAAAATAAAACGGGAAATGACTAACACCAAGACACAGACTCAAAGATATAGACAAGACACAGACACCAGATTAAAGGAGCAAAATGCTTCGTAAACAGGCCACAGAGACCCAACTCAGACATGACTTAAGAACCAAGACCAGAAGGTAAAATGCAAGCAGTGAATGAAAGAGGATATCATAAAAGACAGAGAACATTATTGTTATAGTGTAGCTTTCACATTTAAAGTTCATATAAAATAACTCAAATATTAGAAACGCAGTCTAACTGCATCAGCTAACTGTGTCAACTTCTACTTTTCAGATTTAAGTGATGAAAATTAAGGCAGCAATGACATTATATTTTCAGCTGTTTAACACACCGTGAAATTTCCTTTATTTTATGTCTTTTCTCTCTAAGCTGTTGGTTTAAACATGAGAATTAATGCATCTGGAGTGCAGAATGACTCAAAATCCCTGAAATGTTTCTGTCAACATATTTCGGGCAGTTTGTCCAAGTAGAGTTGCACATGCGCAAATGGGCAGTTGATTTGGTAGTGATGGGCAGCTCAACCAATCAACTCAATCTGGAAGATGATAAACGCACATTGGCCCTCTCGATGGGAAATTTGAATATTAAGAAATAACAAGACGGAACAGTCAACCGGCATAAAGTATTATGCACATTGTGCAAGAAGGAATTTTCTTTTCACCGAAGCACTTCCAGCTTAAAATATCACATTGATGCGAAGTATACGTTAGTCGGGGATGCCGCTAGGACTTTGGCTAACGCGTCACTCAGCTTGCGACAAACCACTCACGGAGCATTGGGGACTCAGTAAGTCTATCTCGGACATATTGACTGACACAATTGCCAAGTGTATTGCAACAAACTGTGGACCTATTAATATCGTTGAGAACACACGCTTCACAAAGCTTTGGTTCCTCATTTCAAGGACTTGAACCCCAAGAGTGACAGAGAGAGAGCGGATAAATGTTTACAGAGTTTTTTTGTTAACATGAATGTTCATGATGTTCTAAAAACATGTTAAGTTCTTATATTTTCCCTTTTTTCTCGAGTCTGTTTGCTCCCTCAAAATGAAATGCGATTAATATAGAATAAAAATGAATGATATTTATTCGTGACTAATCAAATTAAATCTACTGGAACCCTGTGATGAATCTGATTAAGCATTTTAATTGTTTGACAGCACTAATATATATTATAAATGAATGTATACTTATTAGTATATAGTTTTTTTAAAAGTTGTATTTCACAGGAGAGAACCTGTGTACGGAAGCGTAGAGCTGCCACCCAGGCAAAAGAAAAGTAGAAGTATATCACGTGAAAAGTTTGTTCTAACAAGATACTTTTCACGTTTGAACAACATAATATCACCTTATTGCAATATGCATAATTATCACGTTCGTACAATATAAATATCACATTCGTAACGTGATAATTATGTATATTGTAATAACGTGATATTATGTTGTTCAAACGTGAAAAGTATATTGTAAAAACATGAAAAGTATCTTGTTAGAACAATAAACTTTTCACATTATAACGTGATATACTTCTATTTTTCTTTTGCCTGGGTGGCAGCTCTACTCTTCCGTACCTGTGCTAAAAGACTGAAGAAAACTATTCAAATTTTCTTTGAATTTAAGCATACATTCTTTGTTTATTCTGCATTTACTTCGTTATATTGCATAAATGTCAGTTACAAGCTTAACTATAAAGTTGCAATGTGATTGCAGCCAGGCTATTGATCAAGAAATTGCAATTAATCGTGGTTAATTACAGAAAATTGTGAGATTAATTAGTTAATTTGAGCCTGTAGCAGATTTTTTTATGAAGCTCAGAATAGAATTGTCTCAAGACCAGGTTATGTGTTCAACAAAGATATGACCAGGTACAAAGACAACTTCCTCAGTGACACTGAAAAATGTTTTAACTTCGCACTACTGCTCATTAACGCATTATTCTAGAATATTTACTGACAAAATATTTTTAAAATAAATTAAAATTTCTTCTTCTGACACAATTTTTTTATGTTTACTGTTTCTGCACTACCTACATACCAAGTATGTTTACGGTTTCCTTTGCACTACCTACCTAGTTAGATAGTTAGTTAGTTTTTGTTAATTTATGTTGTAATTTATGTTAGGTCAGTCTGTCCTGTCTCTAGTTAGCTAGTTTAGTGATTTTCTGTTAATTTATGTTGTAAATTTATGTTGCATGTAGCACCTTGGCCCTGGAGGAACGCTATTTCGCCTCACTGTGTACAAACTGTATATGGCTGAAGTGACAATAAAGCTTGACTTTGACTTTTTGACTTTGACTTTGACTTCTTCTGGTCATGTTTAATCTAAAATACTATGGCACATTTTACCAATCAAACCTCTGTCAAGTGGCTTAAACTGGTGCTATTGACAAAATATTCATATTGTGGTCCAAGATGAGTCCCACAATATGGGTGGCTTTATATGTTCACACCATTCTAAAATCTGTTTATTCCTGACTCCCCCAGTGGCTGTGTCAAGCAGAGTTTCTGTCTGTTGGTTTCCTGTTTCATACTGAGTCTCTTGTCCTGAATGCATTGTGTCCTCTTTCATTTGCCCTGTCTCGTTATGTCTGATTTGTTCCAGCAGCGTGCTCTAGCCTTTTCAATCCTCTCATTATCATGCAAGTGTATTTAAGTCTTCAGTCTTCCACTGTCTCTGATCGTGTCCTCCACATTAGCTGTGTGTTTAGTGAGTAGGCCATGTTCTCTTGTTTACATCTAGTCATGAGTTCTGTAGACAACAGTCTTTATTTGTAGTTTATTTTTTGTTTGCTTCTTTTAGTGTTTCTTTGTACTTTGTTTTTAGTTCACCCTGACAAAGATTCCTGTTTAGTTTTCCCTGAAATGCTTTAAAGAAACATTCATTAGCAAATGTTTGCAGATTCCTCTTGTTTACACACCTTTCTACTCTTCCAATCATTCAATGATGGTAAAATTGCACCAGAAAAGATCATAATCTTTTACTTTAATACATTTCAAGAGCTCATCAAAGCAGGAAATTTTAACATCCTTCTGCTTAACAGTGAGTCACGTTTTCTTACATCCTTTAATAACTTTCCAAAATTTTTCTACAACTGAAACATTTTTACAGCCCTCAGTCATCATCAGAAAAAAAAAAATTGTAATTGAGATCTACAGAATGAAACCCAGAAACAAAAATCCAACTTCTGCCAACATCATGACTGACATACAATCAATTACTAATCACAAAGTTGATTGTATGTCAGTCTTTACAGCTGTATGTTCTCACAGTAAAGGCTGAAAACCAGGGGCGATTTTAGCCCATTTTTGGGGGTGCTTCAGCACCCCCAAAATGAATCAAAGCACCCCCAAAGATTTCTTACCTTTTTTTGACAATATTTGCTGTTTGCGTGACACAATACTAAAAATATAAAAAGCATACAGTACTTAATTGAGATGGAACATTTTAACAACAAAAGTATAGATAACCCCTCCCCCCTCCCAAAATGGTTTGTTCCAGCTCGCTGTTCCCCTGCTCTGGCTCTTGCGCCGTTGCTGCCAGAGTGACTGAGACGCAGCGGAGCGGAGGCAGAAGTACCTGCCTTAAAACATATTAGCTGCATTTAACATTCAGTTACTCTTTATATAGTTAGGTAGGAGTCAGACCATGTTTGTTTTTAGCTGAAAAACATTACACCAGGTAACCTGCTGTGGTGAAAACGTGTTTCCCGACTATGTTTGCTACCCTACAATCCGTCCTACTCTGTAGTAAATTCAGCGATATTTGACCGTCCTGTTGCTCCCATTGAAATTTATATAACCTATTTAAAATGTAAAACTTAACATTATCCGTAGCCTGCTGCTGTTACCACTGTCCTGTTTGAAATGTAATGCGAGAAACTGGTTATTTTATCATATGTGCATATTGAACCCAAGGTACTAACTAGCTAACTGACTGGATGCGCATTAACCTTATAACTTCTGTTGTGTGTCTGTGTGTGTGTGTGTGTGTGTGTGTGTGTATGTGTGTACAGAGAGACAGCCAGGTTCATATTGGATATGAGGAAGTTTTTTCAAAAACAGGAGCCACATTCAGGTAAAAGTGTAAGATCAAATGATCCATCAATAAAGGATAATGTTGGATCAGTTTCAATATTTATATCCTTTATTAGATGTACATGTGGTTTGATTATTTGCCCTTTGAAAGTACACTGAGAGGATTTTTTTTTATTAGTGATCTTAATAATATTTTTTTTTAAATCTAATTGAATACAATCTATTTGTGTGTGATTGTCAGTCCAAAGAGGGAGAGAGGAAAGAGGAGAACATGAGGAGAAAGTACAAGATCAGGAAGAACCAGGTAAGAAAACAGACAGGGAGTACTAAAAGGCAAAACAAACTGTTAAACTGGCAAAGAAAAAAAACCCCCAACTAATTTTACTCATACAATCTGGAAGTTGTGTTCTCCCTATATTAAAGCTGCTGAACAGAATCTGCAAAACAAACTGGGTTGTCAGCCCTGGCACTGCATTACTATATTGAGCTTCAGTCAGAGGAAGTCACGGTTGCCAAAAACTTTTTGAAGCTCAAGAGTGAGGCTGGTGCCATTCCAGATATGTTAACATTGTACAATCTTCTGGATAATCAAATCTTCCCCACACTGAAAACTGTTATTCAGGTTGCCCTAACAAACCCAGTTAGCAGCTGTAGCTGTGAAAGGTCTTTTAGTGTCTTGCGTCAGCTCCATACCTGGCTGAGAAGGACCATGGGTCAAAGCAGACTCCAGCACCTGGCTGTGATGTCAGTTGAGAAAGATGCTTGAGAGACTTGACCACCAAAATGTGATAGACAGATTTGCCAACCTCAAGGTGAGGCGACATAGGTTAAAAGAAAAGAAAAAATCTGCAGGGCCATAGTAGTATCTAAAGATCTTTTCATACACTGTATACATTGTACCATAGGCCAAGGTGTCTCCATTTTTCTAATTTTTTAAATAATATTTTGTACATTTCAAGGACTCTTCTATTTTTGGAGTGTATTTTTATGTATCTGTATTATATTATACATACACATTAAAAGTGAATCTCTGTCCCAAAAATGTGCTCAGTTTATTTTTTACTCACTATGAGCATCATTCATCATTTTCCCCCAGTAATTAAGGTTAGGATAGGTATTTTTTAAAATTCTAATTCATTCTTCTTTAGCAGCATTTAAATAACCTTTATCAGATGGTTTTGTTACAAACTTTTCAAAAAGTGTTTTGCTTTTCTTTCACAAATGTGGGGATTAAATTGTGTTAAAATGTACAAAACAGTGATGTCATGTTTTGTGATGAGGACCCAGGGACAGAGAGATTTGGTGAATTTAAGAATCTTATCATTTAATAAAGAAATTTGCAGACTTGCACAGAGATGGTAAAATTATGATGACTGATAATGGAGATGAAGACAACAGATGACGAGGACAGGGAGGAACAGGGGTTTAAATGCACCAAGGAGACAGTCAGAGGGAACTCGGGACAACTGGAGACATTTAAGGATGCAGGGACTGACAGAGACAGGGAAGAAGTCTCATCGTGACAAGTAAAGTTTACCTTGCCTGGATGGGCAGCTCTCTGGGTGCTCAGCACCCCCAAAGCTCTGATCCTAGAATCGCCCCTGCTGAAAACAGAACTAATGTCAGTTGTGTTTATACTATGGTACAAAGTCACTGACAGTTATTGTTTTATAGAAAGAATGCAGTACCATAAGTGAGTTCTGTTATGCTGTTATTGACGCTTGAAGCACATTGTAGCACCAGCAAGTGTTTGATAAAAAGTTCCCCCTACCAGCTTGGGGCTGAACAGCAAGCTCGATCTCTCTGTGGTGCTTCATTGTTAAGATTCCTCTGCATGCCACAATATATTTAATGGTTCATTTCAAAGTCTATCAGAATTAATCTTTTTTTGAAAGATATCATCACACACTAACATTTTTATGATTTTATATTTATGAGAACTATTTACTTTTTTTTTTTTCTGTAAAAAAACGACTGACTGTACCTGTAAACGTTTGCACTCACCTGATGTACTGGTGATGCAATATTAACTGTCGCCAGTAGATAGCAGTAGCGGATTCGATAAATGAGTCAGTAGCACATTATTCGCAGCAGAAGCAAGAAACCACAGTTGGATGGGAGAGACAGTCAAGTGTACATGTAAAAGGTAAGCTTTTGAGTTTCTTTTTATAAAGTCCGGAAACATGGGGGATCCCAAGTTTCAGACTTTCTTGATACAGCTGATCACAGACTTCAGCTGGGCCAACTATGCGACCTCACTTTTTGCATATGCACCCATGTTGTCATACATGTAGAATTTGATATGGAGTTATAAGTCCCCCTTAAAAAAAATAATTTAGATTACATACATAAAAACATAGGCTACATAATAAATAATTAGTATTTCTTAAATATTTTTTTTTTTTAGGAACAGTGTTGTTCATTTTTGATTTGGCCATCTTTAAGGTGTGTTTCTCTTTAATGGTATTTCCATTACACTGTGTGCAGACTGAGTCTCCAGCCGTTTCAGGAGGTCCAGTCCTGGTGGATATGTTGTGGGAGACTCAAATGTATCGGTATAAGGAAAAAGGAGAATGAATGTCAGAAATCAATATCTGTCTAACAGGAATGACTGACTTCTGTGAGTGTCAGCAGACAAACTACATTCAGTTTTAACACCATCTTGTCTTCATTTATCTTTTTTCCCTCAAAGATGAGCCCTCAAGTGAAGAATTGATGTATTGCAATAGGTTTTTCCACTTAATACTGATTTTACCTTTGAATTTTTTGTTTTCTACTGCTTATTAACATTCTCTGGCTTTATTACTATTTTCTTTTTTGTTCACTTTTATAAAGGATCCCATGTTAAACATCTGCTATGACCACATTTAATTAAATTTTCATTGCAAAAAAAAAAACTAAATATATAAAAGAAGTTCAACCTGCAGACATGATAACTTGATGTTTTAATTTCTGAAAGAAGCCGAGTTAATGTTTTTACATTTAAAAGCGCAAATCAGCCAAAAGATACTAAAACACAATTTTAGTATCTTTTTAGTAACTTTATAAAAGGACACACATCCTTTTATAAAGTTGTGTTATTTTTTGTCTTGTGTTATGTTTCACAGGACATTTTTAGCACATGCAGTTCATTATCAGATATGTTTGAATGGAAAAGCTCAGGCATTTCTATATTTCTATTATTCCTTTCTGTATTTTATGATTCAGTACAGAGAGTACAAACACTGACAGATGTAGCAGCTTTGGTGTCTCTGCTATGAATAATGTCTCTACTGAACTTATTTTAGACACAAAAACCTTAAGGGGAAATGGTCCCTTTAAATCACCATGGTAACAAACTTTTCTTTAGTGAGCAGGCAGTGGCTCGATGGTGGAGTAGAGATCAGCTGTGTGGTTGTCACTGAAGTGCAGTCTGCTGTAGTGATGATCATCCTGCTCTGCTGACTGAGCTGAGATGTTTTCATATGTGAGGTCAGGGTTCATCTGAGGAGACGAGACAGTTATTATAAATTCATATTAAACTGCATTAAACATTTCATTGTTCTATCAGAACATCATAAAATATCTGTTCGTAGGTCTGAGCTGATAACTTTGTTTATTGGCTCATTTAAAACATTTTTAAAGAACCTATTTAAATAACAGGTTTTCATGTCCTTGAATTCAGAGAACTGATGTTTACCATCAGTTATATCATGACTGTTTAATATTCAGTCAATTACAAAGCCAACATATGAGACTGATATGAATCTATTGTGTTGTAAGAATTGTTGATGTAAAGTTTCTATCAAATGTGATACCATGATGAACAGGTTAGTCAAATCATCAGGGGGGAATCATGTAGCTCAATAGAAACATGATCCAGGTCCTGTACTATGAATAAAATTCAGCATAACCCGGGTATCTTTGTGTTATCTGGATTCACCCTAACATTGGCAATCGGGTGACATGAAAGGGCCTTTCACAGATCATATGACTTTTCTTCCACATAAAACAATCTCCATTAGTGTCGCCTGCTCCAGAGAAGTTATTAAATGGTGATTAAAAACCTATAAAGAACGTAACAAATATACCAGTAAAATGCAACAGTTGTTTGGTGAGATTTAGAGATTAATGCTTCAGTGAATTGTTAATCTGGTGATTTAGCACACAGAGAGGTGAAATACACAATTTATTTCCAGTAAATTATTTAATGACTAAGTGCGCTCTCAGTGCTGCTGTATATTTTTAAGGTGATGTTGCACATTAGAGCTCTGAAACTTTAAACTGGATCCATATAAACACTGACGCTTTCTAATAAAGGAGACCTGGAAATCACTTCAGTTTTTTGACAGTTAAAATAAATTAATAAATTTAATTTGGTTGGTTGAACAGGTGTTCTTGATGTGTGTTCTCTGTTCTAGTAGGTGCAGTTCCAACAGTCTAACAGAGACTTATCAGCAAAGTAGAATCAAGCACAAAACATTTTATACTTTTTCTGCATTGTAAAATTAATAAATTGTCACAACAATACAACACACAGTTTGCACTGCAGCGCACATAAAATATATACCCCAGTAGAGTGTCTATATTGTACTTAAAACATGCTGTAAATAAAAGAAAGAAACGTGGTGCTTTGGCACTTCAGAACATAACCTGCTCACAACAGTTTTATTCTGTCAGCTGCAAACTTGGTGACATTTAAGGGTTTTTTTAAGTTTTGGTGTAAGTGTCTTGTCTTAGAGTGATATGTTAATGCTTAAAGAACAATCAAATAGTTGTAAAAGTGTTTGCACAGGAAAAAAAAATCAAAGGATAAAGTTGCATTTAAGAATCTTTATTACTGATGCTCATCAGTAATAAAGATTCTTAAATGAACTATGAACATAACCAGCTTGGGAGCAGGTTTTGTTCTCGATTACACATCAGCAGATATGAAATCATCATCTTCTAACCAAACATTTCTCAAGAAAATAGCATCACCTTTCCTGGATGTTAGATTTGTATTGTTGATTGTCATTTATGCTTAGAGATATTTACTCATATATGCTTAGAAGTATATAATCATTTGTAGATTGAAAGAATGTCTCATCCTAGGAGGTCTGTAACAACTCTGTGTAGCATGAAGAGGGGAGTGCGTTCACTCCTCTTCAGAGTGTTCTGGCATAGATCACACACCTAGGAGAGGTTGTATCTTCTCCTGCTGATATATGGTATAGCAAACACGTATATCTGTTTGAGTGTAAGTGCCTTTTGTTTAGATGGACCGCTAGACTCCTGGCACCAGCTTTGGGGAGGCTTCACGGGGTCATATCTTGACCCCACACACACACTTTCTCTCACACACACACACACACACACACACACACACACACACACACACACACACACACACACACACACACACACACACACACACACACGGTATTCTTCGTTCACATGTATACCTATAAGATGTCATATGTTAATGAACCTATGCATATTCATGTAACCACAATAAAAGAGCAGTGTTACGGGGGAACGGACGAGAGCAACTGGGGTCAAGTGAAGGAACGGCGCCTGTCCAGTTCTCTCCCGTGCACGTGAAACATAAAGAATGTTGCCTACTCGAGTCTTGCTTGCTGTGCAATCACATTGCCTTCAACGTTCCAGCGAATAGGTTCAAGCTACAAACCTATCACTGGACCTTTCTAGTTTTTCAAGAGCCTCTAAAGTCTTTGCATTTTCCTGACAAGTATCAGTAAGAATACAGATTTTTTACAGGACTCCTTACTTTTTGACTTTTTAATGTTGGCTGCAAACAAATTTAAGACACTTGGATTGTTCTGTAATCATTAATGTGTGATAATAAAACAGAGCACCTGTTGCAACTTGTAGACCTTATTTTAAATTCACTGACTGGGTCTAGGATCAGATGTTTGTTCTGGTTCAGGGTCAGAGGTCGACTGTTGAAGTACCAAATGTAGTTTGTGTTGTCAGTCAGAGGACAGCTGGTACTGCAGGTCAGTGTGACTCTCTGACCCTCTGTTACCACTGCAGAAGGACTCATCTTCTATTCTTCTACATCTCCTATGTGTCATACACATGAAACGTGATTTTTGAATGAGGCTTTATAAAAAACTGACCGTTTAGACCACCTTTCAAGTGCTAAAAAGTATTTAGTAAGTATTTATATACTCCTGTATGGCTTACACATTGAGTTTAAATTTTAAATGATGCTTGTCTACAAACTTTTTAAAGAAGTATATTTGACTTCAAATTCAAGATACTTAGTACTACACAATATGTATCTGAATTCTTACATTTTACTATGATTTTGGTATTGGGATTATATTGTTCATTTATGTAAATTGAGTTATAAAACAGTTGTTTTGGAAAATGAGAAATATCCATTATTATAACAGTGAACTTAGTTTAATTTAAAGTTAAGTATTCAGAGAAATACAATTCTGAAAGGACAAGAAAGCTACTAATGATGAATATGATTCACTGCACTTCAGCCTAAAATACCCTGCAGTCTGAACAAACAGGGTTCAACATTGATTAACTGTCGAATACCCACAGCTACAAGTTGCTATAAAGCATTGTTTTTTAATTTAAACACATTTTCTGGACAACGTGTAAATACTTTCTAAGTTTGACATGCACAGAAAGTGCAGTGTGTTAGAGTGTAATATGACTTTTTTCTCATAATTAAAGGACCTGAATAATTTTTTGAAAATCCATTGTTACAAACCTGAAAACAGTCTAATTTAAATATTAAGAAAAACAAAGGGGACAGCAAATAAATAGATGATTATTATGATTCAGTTCAGTTTGAAATACCCAACAATCTGCACAAAGAGGAAAAAAACTCTGACAGTTTTTTTTTAATTCATTTAAATTAATTTTTTGAAAACATGTAAATACTTTTAAGGTCATACAAATCAGAATGTACACTGTGTGCTGATACTATATTATTGGCATCTGAATATTCTTCCACCTCTGCTCCTGTTCAGACATTAATGAGTAAAGTCTGCTGAGTGAGGAGTTTAGATTTACCTGTGACAATCAAAAAGACTCCAGGCAGATCAGACTGTGTCCATCCTTCATGATCTTTGTTGAATCTGAATGTGTATCCTCCTGAGTCATTCTTCTTCAGGTTGTTGATGGTCAGGATGTGTTGGTTCTTCATGTTGTCCTGATACTCCACACGACCTGCAGCCTCAATCAGCTCTTCAACTTCCACTTTATCTTTTCTCCATTTTTTACTCCAACATTTAAACTCTGGCTTCATGTTATCAGGATGTGAGTATTCACTTGTGATGTTCACTGAAGATCCTTCCAGAGCACAGATTCTCCTGCTGACATAATTCACTCTCCAGCAGTTTTTATCCTGAACACCTGAAATATAGATGGCAGATTGATTCTTACTATATCTTTCTCTGTGTCTGTACCACATGTAGGTAGTTTGTGGGTCAGTCAGATTACAATTGGTGTTACAGGTCAGTGTGACAAACTCCCTTATTTCCCCTGGAGTCCTCAATATGTGAATATATGTGAATATAATAAATATATCATCCATTAGTCACTATAAGATATAAGACACTCTTCTAAACAGGCTGATCAGAAGGGCCGGCTCTGTTCTAGGATGCCCTCTGGACCCAGTGGAGGTGGTGAATGACAGGAGAATGGATGCTAAGCTGTCATCCCTGTTAGACAACATCTCCCACCCCATGCAGGAGACTCTGACATCACTGAGTAGCTCCTTCAGTGGCATGCTGCTGCACCCATGATGTGGGACAGAGAGATTTCGCAGGTCTTTCCTCCCCGCTGCTGTCAGACTCCGCATCAAAGACTTCAACTGATCAAACAGACACATCCACACATGTGCAATAGCAATAACACTAAGGGCAATACTCTTTTCTGGCATCGTTGTATTATACTCATTTGTATTCTATTTTATTCAATTGTATATAGTATTTTATTTTATTCTATTCTATTGTGTACAGTTAATTTTTCTATGTAACTTTGCACTGTCCACTGCTGTAACAAAAATTTTCCACGTGTGGGACTAATAAAGGTTATCTTATCTTTTCTTATTAATTTTAATAATAACTTTTTTTTTTTTTTTTTGTAGAAGTGAATGGAGACAGTAATTAAAAGAAAATAAGAGGTTTGGTTAACAACAAACAGTTTGTCTGGAAACATCACCTCTGGGATTTACTGATGTCTGATTGAAGAACACATTTTTCCTTTAGCATAGGTCACTGAAGCAGGTCGCTGTGATGGAATCTGTACAATAAAATATGTATTGAAATAATTCTTAAATTTGTACTATTTTACTGAAATTATTCTTTTTATTTAAAGCTTTATCTAAAGTGTGACATTATGCAAAGCTCTAGTAACATGATATAAAATACATATATGAGAGTTTAAAGAATTATACTGGTCAAGCCCTATCTGCACTTTGCTCTTAAAGAGAAAACACAGCCATAAAAAACAGTGAAGACAGCATGTTACTGTTGTTAAATGTTAACAATGTTAAATAATCACATGATACTTTAATACACTTCACAGTTCACAACCAGGGGTTAAAGTGGGATCTGTACTGGTTGGACCAGTTGGAGTTGGAGGCCTCCAGGCCTCTGGGCTCTGGCCCTGGGGCTTGGTTTCACTCTGGCGCAACTGGGTGCCGGCAGAGCCCTCCCTCTGGCTTCTATTCCGTGGCTGCTGGGTGACCCCTCGTCTGGGGCTCTGCTCAGCTCTTCCTAGGAGGGTGACATGGGTGCCCCTCTGATGGTCCTCCTTGGGCTCTCGCACTCTGGCTCCCTGGATGTCTGGGGCCTGGATCTTCTCTATGCCTGCTTCATGCCCTGGGGGACGGGGCTATGGTCCCCCACACCCCCTAGCAGATCATTACATGGAGAAACCTTTTGAATACAAGTGCGCTCATCCACACAGGTGTACACACAGGTATTCGCAGACACAAACTACACCTTTCTTGGCTGCTACCTAAAAGCACATTGTGCACTGTTAGTCTTGCGTGCTGCACAATAACATTCAATATTTAGTATTTACTGTTATTTACACTTAGCTAGACTTAGCTCCAACGGGAGATTGAGTGACCAGTGTTGGACTGTTAGAACAGCTTTGAAATTCATATGAGTTGTTCGCAGTAAAGTTAAAACCACCATCACTTCATGTGGATACCCCCTTCGGCGCCAGCTGCGGTCTCAAGGCTGGAGCTGAACAACAGCACCCTGATAACGACTGTGTTTAGACTGTTCTTCCCATTCTATGCAAGGCCACCTGGGTTGGCTGGAAGACTGTTTACTTAGCCTGGCAGGACGAAGGACACTGTCTCAGCTGAGCTCTGGACATACACACACACATGCACACAGACATATACACATGCAGATGTACACTCATCCCCCCTCCCCCTCCAAACGCCTTCGACGCTTATTCCCTTCCGATGCTGATGGTGGATCATGGAGACCAGCGCATAGGCTGCAGGCCTGGATGCACTGTCTACATTGGCTGTCTCTCACCCTTTACCCATCCCTGTTGCTTGTCATGTGTTTCTTTGGTGTATTAAGAGTTTTTTCATGTGCTATGTGCAGAGGTGTTTTTTTTCTGTTCTCAAACTGATCTCCCTGTTGGAGCTCAGTCTGGGGGGAGTTATTTTTTTCTCCTTATCTTTCCTCATGTTGTGCTTTTCCATGTTATACCCCTCTGACCTGTCTTCCCCATGTGATGTTTGTGTAATAATGTATGTATGGTCGGAAGGGTAAGACGGCGCTGGCACGGCTGGCAGCCTTAACCCAGTTTCCCTCGGGATGAATAAAGTATGATCAATCAATTATTGCGATCGTGTTGTGTTTATTATATTGCTCTCTTTTTTGCTTGTTTTCTCTTCTTTTTTTTCTTGTCTCAACAGGTGATCCAGGTGATTTTTTTAAGTGCCCTTTCTCACTGTCCCTCTTTCCCTCTGTTTTTCTTTCCCTCCCTCTCTTTCTTTCTTTCTTTCTCCCTTTCCTATCCCCCATTCATGTCTGTCCTGTCTGTAACAACCGAAAATAAAATAAATAAATAATAAAAACAAAGGTCAATCAAATGGACCAATAAGGCAAGGTCGTGATGATCCACTTGGTAAAGTAAATTCCGTTGGGCATCTTTCTTGGCCCTCAGATAATAATTCTGATGGCTAAAGAACCAAACGGGACAGACAAAAAAAACCCACACACACAAAAAACCCCGAAGAACCGAAGAAGCTTCTCGGATTAGAGGTGAAACATCTTCAAGAAACCTAAAGAAACCCAGACACTTTTCTTTCCAAGCTCCTTAGATCATTTGGACTGGTTACATCAGTATCCCAATACTGCAAACTAACCAGTCTATCCTGCATTAGACCGCCAGGTATTTCCATGCAATCTGTGAATAACACAATTATTATACTTTAGTTATTACCTTTGTAAATAATTTCTCATCATCCTCTCTTATCCTGTCTTTCTCATGTTATTCTTCATTTCTCTGTAACAAACATGTTTTTTTTTTTCTTTTAACCATAGTAAATACAGCGGCACACTTTGTGAGAAACTGAACAGAACATTTTGGCTGTTTGGTGATTTTTGCTGCGCTGTTAAAAAAAGTTTCATTTGAAATTACAGTGCAAACAAAAAAAACTACTCAACTTTACATCTGCACTATGAAAGCCTTTTTTCAAGACTAAAATAAAGAAAAAAGCAGGATGTGTTGAGAGTGTAAGTGAACTGTTATTTTTTTAATAAAGGAAAGGTATCGCCATGTCTTCACTGTAATGTGCTGAAACACCAGGCTGCAGCACGTTAAAAACGAACTCTGTCGACAGTAATATGCACTAAACTGCCAGATTTAATTACTGCCCATTCATAACAGTATAACGTGGAAATCCTGTTCATCATTTTGTAATAACACATAATAGCACGGCAGCTTTTTGACTTTACTCTGTAACAGCTGTTAAATATCAACACTTCACCGAGTTCGTTTGATTCCTCGGAGGCATCCAATGGAAGAAAAAACACTGCTCAGTAGACCATTTCACACTTTATTCTCTTACCCAATACTTCTAGAAGGGAGATGCGTCCTGCACGACACGTTGCCGCGGATCTCAAAATGGTGGTGTGCCCCTAACAGTTTTATTACAGAAGCTCTCTCATTCTAGAGAGAGCTCTAGAACAACAGTGTCTCAGTAACTTTCCACTAGAAGATGGTCCCCTGTTATCTACTTTTTCCCAGGCAAGCGTGAGCAAGAGTCTACAGCATTCTACCCCCCAAGGACATGTAGTCTAATGCCTTTATTTTTTCAGGGCCATGTCCACTTAATACTACACTATATAACTTTATAACACTTATTAATAAAAAGCATAGCATTATTGAAGCACTTCAAATAATTTAATCCCAACACAACCTTTAGGTATTTTTGCTTCTTGTCACCACTCTTTATTAGTTTTAACTTTATTTTTCATTTTGTTCAAAGTATAAAGTTTGAACATGCAACATGGGTCCATGTGATTATATTTTCATCAGAGGTTGTCAGAGAGTGAGAGCAGAGAAGTGGTTCAGGAAGAACCTGAGTGAAGAAAAACCTGCAGATTTGATGACCTCTTGTGAAGTGTAGTGCAGCAGATATCTAACATCATCCAAATTTACTTTATGTACTGTGTTTCTTGTTGGATATGTTATCACCATATTTAACTTTTTTTGCCAGCTTTTTTTATTTATTATTTTTACAAGGTGACTTTTGATTAAATATTAATAAAGTAAGTGCCAAATAAGAGCATATACATGTGAAGGAAAAAACAATTCAACCTCAGAGAAACCTGCAGAGATTATATCTGATATTTTAGTTCTCCACAATCTATGGATGCCCATTTCTGCCACACAAAAAAAAAGTATCCATAACTTGAAATTTTGAGTTATTTTCTCAAAATTTCGAGTTGAAAAGTTGAAATTTTGAGAAAATACCCTGAAATTTTGACTTATTAACTCAAAATTTCAAAATTTCGAGTTACCTCTCCTGAAATTTCGAGTTAATAAGTCAGAATTTCGAGAAAAATAACTCAAAATATCAAGTATTCTTTACCTTCTTCTTTTTTTTTTGTGGCGGAAACGGGCTTCAACAATCTATGCACAGCTCCACAAATTTCACATTTTTCCTCTTGACCCCATCAACAAACCTTTTTTGATTTTTATGATCAAACAGCAGTCGACAGATTTATACTGTTACCTCAGCATTACTCTGTGTATCTCAAGATATACATTAATTCATTTTATCAGAGTCAAACATGGAGAGAATATTTTTCTACACAATGACTATTTCAGCTGTTAAAATGTCTTTTTATTCCAGATATTAATGAGTAAAGTGTGCTGAGTGACAAGTTGCTGCTTCATTTTGTTTTTATCCACAACGTGATCTGGAGTTTTAACTAGCTCTCAAGCCTTCACAACATCTTTTGTTCATTTTTTTACTCTTGAATCTAGATTCTGACTTGTGATGTTCAGTAAAGATTCTCACACCTTCTCCTGCTGACATAATTCAATCCCCAACATTTCTTATTTCGAACACCGGAAATAAAGATGGGAGACATAAAATTAATATGCTGAGAGCCTTGTTTATGGCTAACTGACAGAAAAAAACGAGTTCTTAAAGACTTCTGCCAAGTCTGCTGTGCCAGCCTTTTTACTGCGCAAATGACAATGTGTCTTGAACAATTTTGAGTTGAAAAGAGTTGAGTCTCATAATTTCTTTGCCTGTTGCAGTACCACATTTCGAGATTTGGATGATCAGTCAGATTATAGCTGGTGTTACAGGTCAATGTGACGAAAAATTTAGTTCTTTTTTTCTGAATAAAAAAAGTAGAAGAGTAATCATATATACGTTTAGAAGTGTTAAAATAAACATATCAATAAAGGTCAAAGGTTAGTTAAACTTAAGAAAGAAAACTGAAGTAGAATAGAATAGAATAGAATAATCCTTTAATTGTCCCACAAGGGGAAAAATACATTACAGTACTTTAGAGATTTGGTGTGAACGCTGATGCTTCTCTGTGAAAGTGTCACCTGTGGGATATGTGGTGGGAAATGGCTTGAAGTCATCTTGCTCACACAAAGCAGAAAGTAAGGAGGCAGAAAAATTAAGCCAGAGCAAAATGACAAAACTGCTGTTCCACTAATGGCTACTTGAGGCTGCGTCAAAAAGAGGGAATCCCCATAGACTCCCTTGTTAAATGTTATTGATCAGCATGTTTTAGAGCTTTGCACATCACATGCTTAATAACAAATATCCAATCGATGGTTGTTTTTTTTTTTTGTTTTATTTCATTTGTTTGTTTGTTTTTAAATAACACATCCATGTAGTTGTGATGCTACTTTGATAAGTGTTCCTTACAGGAAGCTGTTACTATAGACTTCACCTGCTCTCATTTAAGTCTCTGGATTGAACTGCACCTCATAGCTGTGCTTGTGCTCTCAGTACGGAGCCTGTGAAGAGATTTTTTAGGATTTTGGGATTTTTATTATGTTATGCTTAAAAGTACATTTCATTATCTAAATGTGTTTGCTCTTTTCAGTGTTCAGCTTAAACTCTGCAACTCTGTGCAGACTCCTAAATGGGGAAGTTACACAGGAAGCCTGCAGTTCTATTTTCTCTCTTCCTGTATGTGCTCTCTGAATAAAGACTGTTTCTTTTTATTGCACAGTGCGAGTCTCTCCCTGAGTCTCGACCGTGTACACGTTAAACCTGTCTGAGCGTTTTTACTCCGACCTGAGTTGCTAAACAGGTAAACTCCTGACATTTCTTGGTCCTTCGAGTCGGATGGGACACAGCACTTTTGTGTGACCCCACAGGAAAGCCTCATCGAGTCCTGACGCCGTGAGAAGCCCGCGCTGAAGTCTGTCGACAGCTCCTCTCTAGGTAGAGGATATAAAGTCCAGAGACGTAACGTTCGGGTTCTGGCCGGCGTTCTTATAAGTGGTCCACGGCGGTGGGGGTCGATGAGGTAAACCTGAGAGACCGGCAGTGAATCAGCAACCAGGTGAATATTAACACTCAGACACCTTGCGTAAAACGTTTAGGCTCGCCCAGAGGGGCTGGTAGCATTCCTAAAAGTAAAGGCTCGCCTGAAAAAGGGGCTAGAAGCTATTTTAGGGGGATTTCTAAATGTAAACGCTCGCCTGAAAAAGGGGCTAGAAGCTATTTTAGTAGTGTTTCTAGAAGTAAACGCTCGCCTGCAAGGGGCTGGAAGCTATTTTAGATAAACCTGGTCCGTAAGACGTAGTACGCGTTGAAAAGGTATTGTTGTTTTATTTTTGTTGGTGGAATAAGTTGATTTTACAGCACAATAAGGAGGCTGAACTATTCCACTATTTTGTTTGCTGTTGGCCACCCAAGTACTGGTGAAAAGAGAGAAACAGGTCGTGTTTCATCACGTAAAGGTGACACCGCTTTCAAGAATAGCTTGAAAGTAGAAGGCCATGTCAACTACCTCTCTCGATTCTCGTGCCAGAGAAGGTGCCGCAGTTGTGTAGTTGTAAAGTGTTAAAATTAAAAGGATTAAAATGGGTAACGAAGCTTAAAAACTCACTACTGACGAGCAGTGGTTAGAAAAGAAATGTCCAGGAGCCGGACAAATTAGTGCATATAGATGGAGAAATCCAAAGAAAACCTAAATGTCCCACGTGGGAGGGAAAATGTATAACTAAATTATAAGAAACCCTCCAAGCAGAAATAAATACTGAAAAGGAAGCTAAAAAGAAATCAAAGCGTACACAGGAGTTGTAATATTTTAAAGCATGGAAAGAGGAATGAAGTGGAATAAACAAAAGGTTAAATTAAGGTTAACTTAAATTAAAGCAAAGCTTATCTAGTGATAAGCATGATAATAGGAGATAAGAGGATGGTTGACAACCTGTAAACTGGTATTAACAATGAAGCAAAATTGGGAAGACAACCAAGCTGAATGAATAGAATGCGTGAAACCAGATAATTCACACAAAATATATCAAATAAAAAGAGAGATGCATAAGGTATATTACGGCTGTGTCATTGTTCAGCCAAGGAAAATGTCTCCAGCTTGGGAAGGTGTGAAGCTGCAGATTCACACAGACCCGTGATGGATACATAATAAAATATAAACTAATATACTATTGTATATTAGTAGTAAAGTAGTGAAGTAGTGTATATACTATTGCTGTTATAAAAAAGGAAAAACAATACAATGATAACATTAATAATGACATACTATTAATAGGAAGAGGCACCTCAGTCAGTTATGATATGAGGTGAATGATTGTTAAAAGTAGTCTGATTCAAGCTTAAGGTTTGCTCAAACTCAGTACAATGATATATGAGATGAAGAAAATAAGGAAATAACTACACTAATCAGGTGCATAGAGACACTTGACCTGCTTGTAAACCTGTCATCTTAGATGAGACTTTGTTAAGATGAAGACCTATACTAACAACTAATGAGCCAAACCCTGTATACAACAGCTACAAGATTGAGAAGCTGGATTAAATAAATATGTGGACACTACCAAGCTAATGAGGAGCGGTGACGCGCATGGAGATGCTGGTTTTGCTCACTACAATTGTAGTTAGAGTTTGAATTCATTACTGAGGATGTACAGTGAGTGACCTCTATATATCTTGAAAAGCATGTCTGAAATACTCGTATGAAAGCATATTTTGAGTGATTTTAACTGTGTAAATGCTGTGAGTAGTAGGTTTTGAGTGATTGGGTGTGATTTGTACAAAAATAATAAAGAATTAGTAATAATAACACTACAAAGGTTCATAGTAGAGTGAGTGAACGAGTGGAAGTTTGAGAGAAAAGGTGATGATTCCTGATGTCTGAAAGAGCTCAATTTAAAAGTGTGTGTGAAAAAAAGGTGTATCGTTTTTAGATCAAGATTTAGTAGAATTAAAGAGGTTTTATAGACTATGAATACAATGAAAAACAAAAGAGTTCGATTAGTCTGCAGAAACAGGAAATATGTGTGCCTGTGGTGTGTCAAGACAGCTCACAGAGAGAAACAGAACTCTATGAATAGAATGAATAGACAACACATACCATAAGAGATAGTTTGAATTTAGAACTCAGTGATATGATGCGTGAATTAAACCTTATGGCAATAAACACTTGCAATGAAGAAAGCAGCTTACACTCAGTTAATATGAACGCAAAGCCTTGATGCCATAGGAAATTTGTTTTTGTTTTTGTTTGTTTGTTTTGTGAGTTTGGAAAACAAATTTGTGATCATACTTGTGGATCACAGTGACATATAATGATTAGGCACATGATTTAACAATGACGAGTTTTAGAGCTGTGAGCTATGAGCTATAAGCAATGCAAAGTTTTTCCTAACTTAAAAGTTTGAAAAATGTAAGATGTATGAATTCTTTGAGAAATAGGAATTGCCTAAAATGCCTTAAGTCAAAATGTAGTGTTGCATCTACACAGCAGATAGAGTTGTAGAAGCGAAACCGTTGACATCCTCACACACGCAGGCCAAGATATAAATATATACACTGACAGACAGTATGTTTTTTCAGCTGTGCAACACTTTGAGATCTTCTAAAGACACTGTTAGAAGTAATTATATTGCCAAAACAGTTCAAAGGTCACTGAAGGCAATAACTTGGCAGACCAAAGCCGCAAAAGCAGCAGCACAACAAACTATAGACACATTAATGTCTGGCTCCTCAATGCAAATACCACTTGATGTGCTTATAAACGAACAGAAAGCCGCACCAACTAGAGAACAAAAGAAGTGGTTAAAATGTGGAGCACAGCTAGAAAGTGGTTTGATGACTCGTAATAGCAAACCAAAGTCCCTACACATATCAGCAGCATTATTGTCAACAGGAGGGGGGGTAGGAGTGGTAGATAAAATCTCAGAAATTTGTCAAGTGACATGGCTGAAAAAAAAAAATGAAGATGAACTTTTGCGAGATCTTGCAAAAGTAACTCGGGATCTCGCAAAACTTTTGGCTGGCGGCCTCTGAAGGATGCGACCTATTGCAATAGTTCATCTTGATTTTTTTTTCAACCAATGTCCCCTGCGGGGGCTCCATATCTCAGTGCCTTTTGGAGCAATTTTAATAAAATTATCTGACAAATAATATACATAATAATACAATAGTATAGCTTTCTAACCAAGCTGAGCAGTTTACTCTCTTGTTCAAATATAGAGACTTCTGGCAGCTGAAACAGCCAAAATATGGAGTCCAGACAGCATATTAAATGTACAGTCTGTGGTTGAAGCACATAGGGAAAATGCTGTCCTTTTTTGAAGTATATAAAATTCACTTTTAGTGTTTGACTTTTCATATTACTTATTCTTTCAGATGACTGAGAAATTAGCACTTTCTCACCTCTCTACCTTAGTTTGAATCCAGACAATTTTCATTGCCTTTTTGAAAACATCACTATTACTGTGCAGCCGTCTATCTTGTTCTGGACTTTAGCAGTTTGGGGTCTGTCCTCCAGAGGTCAGCATTATCTCAGCCCATAATTTCAGCAGCAGTGGTTTGGCATTCACTGAGGCAGAGTCTTTTCTGCTAATGTATTTGGCCACCTTGCAGGTTATGTTTTGGATGATATTTTTCACAATTTCATGTTTTCATTTAGTTTAACATGTGTGAACACCACAGTTCTCTCTTCTCAGTAAATTGCAACTAAAACTGCTTGTAGTTCTCTCTGTGTGAAATGATCTATATACTGTGATTTTATGTAGTCGGCTTTTGCTGCCTTCTCTCCATTCCATAAAAAGTTCATTTAAAATGTCAGCACACTCATTATTGTAGTTCTTGTGGAATGCACTTTTTGAGCTGTATTTGCCATCATACATCATCTCTGAGATCACAGTCATAAATAACATTAATACAGTGACTGTAATATCCTAAATCCAGCAAAAATTTCTGGCACAACTTCACCTGCTTCCAAGGTGCATGGAGAGGATGAAAGAATTTTTTTGATATCCTAAATCCAGACAGAGATAGGCTCTGTGTCTCAAACATTTTTCTAAAAGTGAAAAAATGGGCAAGAAGAGGAAGTGTAAATTAAGAAAAACCAAAAGCAACATGCAAAATTCCCCTAGCACAATGTAATCTACAGTTACCTACTGATACAAAGGTTTACTGTATTATACTGGGAAAACATGTATCATTACTAAATGTTTTCATATTTTCATCAAATGTTATCAGTTAGTGGAGTGAGACCAGAGACCAGTTCAGGAAAAAAATCTGTGACCTGTGCTAGAGCCTAAGAAGCTTTTTATCCCAAACAATAGTCTGTTATAGCTAATAAGAGAAACTGTTTTTGTCGGAACTGAGTCGTCTACAGCAATTACAAGTATGGCTGATCCTATAGCAACAAAACAAATGAAAAAAATGAAGGCCATTGTTCAGAGGAAGGATTAAATCTAATTTCTGTAACCCTTCTTGTTGGAGTCATCAGGAACCTTCAAATGTGTTTTTGTAATTACACTCACTGCCACAAGATGGAGAAAAGCACTTCAGGCTGAAGCATAATAAATGCTAGAAGAAATGGCAGAGAATGTCAGAGAGACATTCACTGTTACAGCTGTCAACAACTGACTATTTTTGTTCTGATTAGGTTGGCTCAGTTTCTGGCGAGTTCTTCAGGTTGTACCCCGCCATGACAGCTGGGATACTCACCCAACAAGTCTGAATCGGATATTTACTGTTGAACACGGTGTCTGTCTGACAGTTCTATAGTAGAGTAAGTCTGTAAGTCTGTGTCTGCTGGAGTGACACCAGATGCTCCATCAGAGCTGAAGCTGACAGCAGCATAATGGACAGGCTCCTGTTCTTTGTGCTGAACTGACTGTAAGGTGGAATAAAGAGGAACCACATGATTGTTTTTAAAGTAGACTCTGCTGTAGTAGACTTCATCCTCCTCCTTTGGTTGTGCTGAGATGTCTTCATACACAGGACCAGGACTGAGCTGATGGGAGATAAATCGCATTACATTCCACTGCACTTGAAACTTGACTCCTTTTACTGTATGTTGGCAAAAATGAAATGACCACTGGAAAGATGAGACAATCCACAAAGTTTTCCTTTAACCCTAATATTTACCTGTTCAATTTGGTCAGACCTTTCAGTTGTTGGAGACTGCCTAGAAGTTCTCTTTTTCCTGGTTGATAAAACAACAGGAACATAAGTGATTTCAGAGCACAGATCGAATACATTGTTGTCAACCAACACTTGCCTAAATAAACAGGAGATACTGAGAGGTATTAAAACCAGCAGAGCAGCAGAAACTCCTGCAGCTGCTGGTGTCCATGTTCCTGTGATACTTTGGACAGTGAGAGTCTTTGGAGCAGAGCTGATATCTTTGTTGGTTTTCACAGCACAGGAGTAGCTTCCTGCATCCTCCCTGCTGACTGGGTCTAGGATCAGATGTTTGTTCTGGTTCTCTCTCGGGGTCAGAGGTCGACTGTTCAAGTACCAAATGTAGTTTGTGTTGTCAGTCAGAGGACAGCTGGTACTGCAGGTCAGTGTGACTCTCTGACCCTCTGTCACCACTGCAGAAGGACTCATCTTCACTCTCAGCTCTGAAAGAGGAACATTGGTTAAAAAAACAAAACAAAACAGAAATCTCATATCAAATCTCTGTGTTATACACATGAAATTTTATTTTTGAATGAGGCTTTATAAAAAACTGACCTTTAGTCCTTCTTTTATGTGGTAAAAGGTATTTAGTAAAGAAGGCTATTTAGGTATAAATTTGAGGTATTTGTACTTTTAGTTTTGTGTAACTTTAATCTCAATCATTTTAGAATTTTGTAGTTTTGTAGAGTTGCAATTAAAACACATCATGTATAACTGACACTGACAGAAACAATGAACACTTTAACGATGATTAAAATAATCTAAAAAAAAATTATTAACTTTTTAAATTTAGGATTTTTACTTTTATATTTCTTCCACCTCTGCTCCTGTTCAGACATTAATGAGTAAAGTCTGCTGAGTGAGGAGTTTATAGATTTACCTGTGACAATCAAAAAGACTCCAGGCAGATCAGACTGTGTCCATCCTTCATGATCTTTCTGGAATCTGAATGTGTATCCTCCTGAGTCATTCTTCTTCAGGTTGTTGATGGTCAGGATGTGTTGGTTCTTCATGTTGTCCTGATACTCCACACGACCCGCAGCTTCAATCAGCTCTTCAACTTCCACTTCATCTTTTCTCCATTTTTTACTCCAACATTTAAACTCTGGCTTCATGTTATCAGGATGTGAGTATTCACTTGTGATGTTGACTGAAGATCCTTCCAGAGCACAGATTCTCCTGCTGACATAATTCACTCTCCAGCAGTTTTTATCCTGAACACCTGAAATATAGATGGAAGATTTAAAGTTGTTTGATTGGTCTGTATGCTGACACTGTTATTTATAGTTAACTGAAAAAAATGAGTTGTGTATCACTCACAGACTTCTGGAGACTGAAGGTACTCGTGGTCTTTCACAGCACATGAGAACTTGTCTTTTGCAGAGCGATTAATTGAAATATTTTGATTCCTGTAGTTTCTGCTTCTGTTGTGGTACCACATGTACTGAGTTTCAGGCTCAGTCAGTGCACAGCTGGTGTTACAGGTCAGTCTGACAATATCTGATGTATCAGAAGATGTTTCAACATGAATATCTGAGAAATGAGATGATGTATACATTTTAGTTTTGTTTTCATTAAGAAAAAATAGAAAAGCAATGAAATATATGTTTGTAGATGTGGTAATAGATATGTTAACAGAGGTCATGTGTAAGCTTCTTTTTTAAATGTATTTAACAAATATATTCGAAGTTCGGTGGAATATGTTTCCTTATTTGTGAAAACTTCACCTCTGGGATATGTGATGGAGCACGGCTCATCTACTGATGTCTGTCTGTAAGAACACATTCTCCCTTTAGCATAGGTCACACTGAAGCAGGTCGCTGTGATGGAACCTGAAACAAAGAAAAGATATTGATTGAAAAGATTCACTGTATGACACTTTTCTTTAACTAAAGTCCTTATGTATCATCCTGATACATACTCAATCATCCAGGTAAGCAAATCCCAAATATTCAGTTTCTCTGGACGTAGCGTTTTCAGTGGGAGAAATGTTTCACTCTTCCTCAATCTTAGCCAATTGCAGGTTTCCCCAGCATTATAAACAGTGCATTAGTATAATGACTGACACCACTGACTAACAATGGTCTGCAACATCAGAGTCATGGTCATTAATATGCAAGATGTCATGACCACTGCTCAATGGCCATGAGTACCATTCAGAGAGTTGGGGAATGGCTGCAATCACAGCATTGCAAGATGGTGAAAGATCAAATCAAATCAAAATTTATTTATATAGCACATATTAAAAACAACAAAGTTGACCATAGTGCTTCACAGTCAGTAAAAGCATGAGACAATTAAAACAAAACAATAAGAAAACATGGCAGGAAACAATAGGTGACAACACAACAAGCCAGATAACAGCCAACTAGTTAGAATCAAAAGCCAAAGTAAAAAGATAGGGTTTTAAGACGTGATTTAAAAGACTGGATAGACTCAGCGGTACGAATATGAACAGGGAGGTTATTCCAGAGTCTAGGTGCTACGGTTTTAAAGGCCCAGTCACCTCTTGACTTCAGTCGAGACCTAGGTTGTGCTAGGAGCATCTGATTGGAAGATCTTAGTGCTATGATCTTAGTGACTGGAAGATGTACCTTTAGGCCCCCTCCTCGAATTATTCCTAAAAGTCTGCAAATAAGATCTTCAGTTAACGGCCTACAAGAAACAAAGATTTTTAAGAATGCACAGAGCCAGTTGCTTAATGAACAGAGGAGACACAGAATTTACCATTAACATGCTAAAAATCAAAAGAGGAGCAGCTCAGACAGACATAAAAAGCTTCTAAATGAGAGCACTCTTTAAAAAGTGCTTGAATTCACTGAGAACGCTCATCTACCACTGCATGAAAAGTCTTAGACCAGGTGTAACACTTCTGGAGTCGTTACAGTACACTAGGACCAGTTAGGTTCTACTACTGGAGTAGTAGCGTGTAATAAAGACCACAGACCAGAAAATACGTTTAAATTGCCGGCTTGTTATTTTGTGAAGACAGAGAATACACAGTTAACACACATTACATAAAACATTCAAATTCACATTTAAGGAAAACAAGATATTTTCTTTCCCTTTTTTTAGTTCAGTAATTTCTGTTAATTTATCCTATTTATTTCAAAACCTTTTATTTGGCTTTAAAAGGATGTTATTTTCAACCTAGGTTATTGTTTATTCATTTCAAGTTCTAAGTTCAAGTTTATCCTTTGATCTATTTGCATTAACACTGTGTTATTTTAAATCGAGTTTAGTTCTTTTAGCCCAAGATTTAATTTAACCTTGGTCTAGGTTCACCTTTAAATTTCAACCAGTTCTTATTTTGTTTTAACCCAACAAAATTATTTACATTCCCAATAACACCATTACAGCATTAAAATGTAAGGTTGACCAAAATAAATAACAAAAAACGTGTAAAAACTGAAAACAATTCAGCAAAAGGCTGAACAAATCCCTTAAACAAACAAATAAACAAAAGAAAATTGTCTCTGTGTCCCAGGGTTTTAATAGTTTTGCAATTTTCATTAGTTTTTATTTTTATTTCGTTTTGACTTCAGATTTTCAATTTTATATTAGTTTTAATTAGTTTTTACCAATTGTTTGCTAGTTTAGTTTAGTTTTTATTTTTTTGAAAATCCTTAGTTTCAGTTTAGTTTTGATTAGTTTCAGTTATAGTTTTAGTTGTGTTTGCAATAATTAAGTGTAACAAAATCCCAGTTTCATCATATCAGTCATTCTCTTCTGCTTATCCTTGGGTATGTTGCTATTCCAGCTACCATACCCTGCACCCTGGACAGGTCGCCTGTCTGTCGCAGGGTTAACACGCAGAGACAGACAACTCACATTCCCACCTATGGGTTCTTTAAATAAATAAATAAAGGCAGATGAACAACCATTGATACCAGGCAACTATAAAATGTATATCTTGGCCCCAATGAGACTATTAACTCTTGCAGCACCGGGTGTTAAGGGAATTGACTCACACAGTTATGTAGATATCCCAGTCCTGTTGTCTCGGGATGCATCACGCTGCCTTGCCTGGTGTTAGCTTCTGTTTCTGGGGATGAGGGTTGAGTGTGCTCCTTACCTTCTCCAGGTAAGCTAGGTTAGCCTTCTTGTGTGAGCTTTTCAAGTGCACTTTAAGGTTTGTGGGATTTCTTTCCCTTTAGAAATGTCCCTCATAATTTGTCTCGTTCCACTACAAGACACTTGCTTTATCCAAACACAGTCATATTCAAAGTAATCCCAAATTGGACTCTGACGCTTTCTCCCGACTTTTGTTGACATGATGCTACGCGTGGACGGAGCGGCAACACAGACGACCCGACTGAGGTACTTGCCACCTGCTGGCATAATAAGGCACAGCAAGAACATAACCTGGAAAATACACTTCATTCTCACCCTAGACTAACGTATGACACATACACATCAACGAAAACTAAACACATTTTCTCTATAAATTCAGTTAATTTTAGTTAGTTTTGTGAACGGTCATTTCAGTTTTAGTTAGTTTTCCTTTTATTGCAAAGTCTCGTTTTTATTTTTATTTCCGTTAACGAAACTGTTTTTTATTCGTTATTTCGTTAGTTTTCGTTAACGATAATAACCTTGCTGTGTCCTTTAACTATTAATCCTGGAATTGCTCTGAATGGTTATCCAGTGCTTTGAAAGTCCACTGTTCTTTTGCAGAAGTGTATGGATTAATCCTACCAGGTTTTTAGCGAAAGAGTTCAACGTCCAGCAGGGGGCGGTTTTCCTTTTTCCTGCTCGGTACAGTTCAATGGGTCCGTGGGTGGCTCGCCATCTTGTTTCTCGCTCAGCGGATCAAACTCCGATTCTAGCTCGGCATTTCCCGATCCAAACCTTAATGGCCAAGTCCCGTTCAGTTACGTTCACAACGTCACCAAGGCAAGGACAGGTCGGAAAAACAAAAATACATTCTCCAGAGTACAAAAATGACTTTATGCAGACTTCTGGCTTGTTTTTTAATATTTTTTCACTCGTTTAGGCAGCAGCTCCGCAAGGACTGTCTGCATTTCTCCCTCTCCAGCATCAAAAAGAAGGAACAACCCGATTGGGTGTGGCTGATCACAGGAGTCACGCTGCAGCGTACCCTTTCACAATAAGAGTCTGAACACATATTTTAGCCATTTTACCTTAATTAACATAAAACACCATAAATTAGCAAGTTTTTAAACCTTTTAACATGTTTTTAAACAAATGAAATCCTATACCATGAATTATATCATTGCTGATGTTTTTAATGAATTTTCTAACCATTATGTTCTATTAATTGACCATTTATCACCTGTAATATATTTCTTATGACTGTTTTTACTAACAGGCTTTTGTTTATTGACAACTATGTTAACCAGGGTTACACCGGCAACAAAAAAAGTTTGGTCTGAGTTTTGTGCATCAGAAACACCTGTCAAATACGGGGAGTGTCCTCAGTCGCCAGAATAGAGAAGGACGCAGTTTTGTATTTTTTTATAATCTGTCCTGTTCAGCAGTTGTAGCAAAAAAAATTATGGTCTGAATGTTTTGTAGTGCCAGACATTTGCTTTGCAAAGAGAAGCACTGTAGACTCTCTGTAGGTGTCTCTTACTACTGTTTGTGTTTTATTTATTTACTTTATTATTCATAGAGTATTATTATCCAGTGGATATTCTGATGGAACAGACGGGGTAAAGGCCAGATTGGCAAAAAAAATCAAAGCAGAGAAATAGAATGTCTGTTCATTAATGTTTGTCAGAGAACGTACTTCAAAAATTAAGGTGAGCTTGTATAGCTCCATTAGAATCACGTTTTGCTCCTCTGCTAGCTTTGCTGTTGAGTTGTTACTCCATTTGTAGCACTACGCTTTGTTCCATAGGGCCAGTGTTGCCAACTCCTGAGTAAGGAAAATCGCTATTGGCTGTCCTAAAAGTCGCTAGAAGTCGCTAAATGACGTCATCACCTAATTTGCATAATTGGTCACGCTAATGTAATTGTAACCTATGTTGTTGGAGAGAGAAATAACATCGTGGAAGAGACATAAAGTGAGTAAAGAACGTCCTAAATGCATTTAGTTTATTTAGAGCTACAAATTAAATTTCTTTTAGCAATTATTGTTTTTTTTTTAATGTCACAATTCCAACCCTGCTCCTTTACCCGGGCTTGGACTGGTAAAAGTGATCCGAAATAGGCACTCTGGTGGAGTTACTTTGTGTGTGTGTGTTTATAAGTAGTTTTAAACCTTGTGATCCACAAAACAGCATAAGAGTAAAAGAAGAACTGACTGTGTTACAGCACCCGCTGCTTGTTGAGAGTAAAAGCGATACGCGCTTTCACGTCTTTTTTTAGTGACTTTTTTAAGAAAAAAAGTCGCTAGGGGGTCTGAAAACTCGCTAAATATAGCGACAAAGTCGCTAAGTTGGCAACACTGCATAGGGCTTTGGAGCGTGATGTCACAGGGGTGGGCGTGGAAAGGATTTTGGCCCGATCCGCCATTTTCGGGTCAGTGTTGCCAACTTAGCGACTTTGTCGCTATATTTAGCGAGTTTTCAGACCCCTAGCGACTTTTTTCTTTTAAAAGTCGCTAAAAAGACGTGAAAGCGCGTATCGCTTTTACTCTCAACAAGCAGCGGTGCTGTAACACAGTCAGTTCTTCTTTTACTCTTTACTCTTATGCTGTTTTGTGGATCACAAGGTTTAAAACTACTTATAAACACACACACACAAAGTAACTCCACCAGAGTGCCTATTTCGGGTCACTTTTGCCGGTCCAAGCCCGGGTGAAGGAGCAGGGTTGGAATTGTGACATTAAAAAAAACAATAATTGCTAAAAGAAATTTAATTTGTAGTTCTAAATAAACTCTAAATGCATTTAGGACGTTTTTTACTCACTTTATGTCTCTTCCACGATGTTATTTCTCTCTCCAACAACATAGGTTACAATTATATTAGCATGACAAATTATGCAAATTAGGTGATGACGTCATTTAGCGACTTCTAGCGACTTTTAGGACAACCAATAGCGATTTTCCTTACTGAGGAGTTGGCAACACTGTTTCGGGGTCTAGCAAGTGAAAAGGGAGCGAAGGCACACACAACAGCCGTGGTTCGTATTTGCTGTGTGGTCGGCTGCAATGTTCGATCGCACGACCGGCAAGAGAATAAGCTTGAAAATGGTTTATCTTTTCATTCTTTCCCAACCTGGAAGCAACATGAGGCAGCTCGTGTATCGATGTTACCAAACGAAGGCGTCTAGCCTGGATAGCAGCTGTGAGACGAGCTGATATCCAGCTCTCTTCCATCTCCAAATATCTGTTGGTGCTCCAGACATTTTCATTCCGGTAAGTTCTAAATATGTTCATATCACTCTTTATAGCCTATTAGTTTTATTTTCGATGCGCTTTGAGGTCATAGCAAATTAGTACAAACATCCTACTGAGTGATTTTGCAGAACTACCTTCTATTTATAGAGTTGCTAATTATTTGGCATTATTGCAGCAAACCAGCCTATGAAATGGATGAAACACATCGTGACTGGGTTCCAGCGCTACATAACGGACCTGCTTCAAACATACCACCATGCCAATCAGATTACTTCTTCCATGTGAGGGTGAAGAGGTGACCCTTCTGGATAAGATGGTGAAGGTTTGCTGCGTTTGTTGAACAGTGTTGTAGTAAAACCAGGGAAAATGAAACTTGCTCCTGTTAAATATTCTTAAGTCTTTTGCTGTATAAATAGTGGGGTTTTTTTTTTTCAAAAGATACAGTAAATAATGTTAGTAGTGGGTGATATCATGTAAACACTGTCATGATTTTATGTAAACATTTTGTCTTTTGTAAACTATAAATGACATGGATTCGACACTGTAACTGATGTGATGTTCTATAAAGTGGTTTTAATAATAAAAAAGGCAAAATTAGTTTGTTTCTTTTATTCAATTTTTGAACAGTGGTACTCAGTCAGTACATATTCAGTAAATGCAAATTATTTACATGGCAGTGCACTTCAGGCATAAATCTAGACCCCTAGACAAAACATTATGGCATTGTAGCAGTGACAACTCCTCCACAGTAGCAGGTGGGATTTTTCTTTTTTGAGGACGGCTCCTTTTACCTTTCACTACGGATGGTCTGTTTATGTTTTGATCAAGAGCCTTTTTTTGGGCAGCTGAAGAGAAGTCTATCTTATGGCCAACCTCTGACTGTATCTTGGTCACATAACCCAGCAAAACCCAGTATGCAGGTTCATCTGTAACAGGCCTTGTGCCACGGATCAACACTCTTGCTTCTAGATTAAACAGAAGAGCAGCGACATGGGTGCAGGTCTCCACGACTCCGGCCATACAGGTGCAGTGGGCGGCTTCAACCTTCCCTGTGATGCTCACAGTGACCCATGGCTGCAATGCTGTTCATTCAGTCTTTGAGAGTGCAGTACCTGAAACACACACAGACAAAGTTCACTTAAAGACAAGAACTATGAGCCAAGGCCGACATAAATGTGTTTTATCTACTTTATCATAAATGTAACAAAGTGTTTAGAAAGTTAGCACATACATGTAATTTTTCATTTCTTTATGTGTCCATCTATAGAACGCTGCATTTTATAGGGTAAATCTGCCTGTTCTCTGTCAGAAACCTGCCTGCAGAAAATGAACCTAAAGTATGTAATGCAAGGATGTAATCACTTTAGGGATGGAGAAAGCATAAAGTGACAATTATGAATCACTTAATATGATAAGGAGATTCTGCAGGTCATTAATCAATGTATAAAACTAAAGATGTATTTTTAGTGACACAGGATACAAATATTGAAGCAAGATCTATAATTAGAATTATTTATAATAAATATGAATAAATCAGTGCAATTTCTTTAACCATAAAGAATAACTAAATCCTTCAGGACAATGTCACATCAATGCACTGAACTCACTATGTTATCCCTCTAACAGCCTCCACATGTTCTCACTGTAATTTCCCCTCATGAATGAATTTATGCTGCACTAATCTGAATGTTTGCAGGGAAATCAAACGCATTTCACACGCAGTACTCGAGCTGACTTACCTTTGTTTGAATGACAACTTGTACGCGCTGACTTCACAGATAAGGTACAAAAATATGTCAGGCTATAGCGCTTGCTCTTCAGGGTTTCTACTCCACGGCAGTGTTTCATACGGGTCCACATTTCCAATGCACGCAATTTTCTGCAAGTACTGCTGCTTCGCCTCTGGACGCAATCGGTCTCTATACCGTCCGTTTTCTTTGGAGCTGCTTTTAAGCATGATTCTTGTCGTTGTCGTTCCAACACTGTGTCTCTTTTGATTCGTAGACCCCGAAAATGGCGCCGCGCTTCGCGGCGTGACGTCAACTCCAAAGCCCTATTCTTCCCCCTGGTGTCCATCTAATAGTTTTGGACACCAGGAGGTGTAAGTTTATGTTACTTTTGTAGACATAAATAACTGGTTTTAGTTTGTTTTTGGAAGAGTCACTTTTTCACCATGTCTTCCACTCAATAGCACCACCGGAAGTCCTGTCCTTTATGACCCATTGTGTTTGTTGTGTAGCACAATAAACATCATGACTCACCCACAGAGACTTCAGGGGCTCTGAGATCCTCGTAGCCTTTGACAGCACAGGAGTATGTGACTGCTTCCTCACTGCTGAGCAGCTCTTGGTACCAGGGAGACCAGTCCTCATAGAGAAACTCTCTGTTCTTGTACCAGATGTAGGCTGCAGGCTTTTCAGTCAGAGGACAGCTGCTGCTGCACATCAGTGTTACTGTCTGTCCCTCTGTGGCAGGAATCACCTTTACCTGCAGCTCTGAGAGGATGATGGATAACAACTTATATAATGATGTCATTTGGAAAGTAATTAATCAGTAAAAGTCACTGTACCTCCAACAACTTGAAGAGTAATATTACTGAGTGAACAGAGTCCTGGACTGTCTGTAGTCTTCATACAGCAGTAAGTGTTTGCATCACTCTCTCTTAGAACATTGATGGTTAAAGTTGGGTTTTTCTCTTCAGACATGTTGTACGTTACACGTTGTCCATCCACAGAGAGCTCACTCTGAACATCCTTGTAACCATCCCAGTCTATAGTGAACCATTTGGTGCTTGAAGTCAGATGTTGATGTGAGCAGTGCAGATTCACTGATGAACCTTTGAGAGCACAGATCCTGCTTTCTCCTCCATTAACACCTTTAACACAAACTTTCATTAGCGAACAGATGAGCTGTGATTGTTGCTGTTAGCTTACATTTAAAGTTAAGAGTAAATGTAAAACAACTTAAACATTAGAAAGACAAACTAACCACCTCACCTTGCTGGGTTAACTTGTCTTTATCAAAGAATTAAAATGACGACAGAGTGACAGTTTCATATTCAGTTTAATTTTACACAGTGAAACTTAACTTCCTGTACATGTGTCTTCCTCTTCATGTATGGGTATGCTGTGTCTTTTGACATGAGAAATTACATGCAATCATTTGCAATATTATTTACACCACAAAGTGTATTTTAGTACTTTGTGTTGTCTCTACAGCATGCTGTTGTCCTTAATCACAAGTTCAAGTTTTTTTTTTTCTTTTGTGAGAGCAGAAAGCTGCAGAGGTGTTAAAACTGTTTTCTGTATCTGGTTTATGATGGAAACACGTCTGTGGTGTCAAAGAATCTCCAGACTGATGCTTAGTGAGCATGAACAGCTGTAATGATGTAGACCTTACTCTGGTGTAAACTGCAGCCGCTCTTTGTATCAATGTAAAGGATCATGATATTTCAAAGACAGCAGTACCAAGCACTGTTTCATGGGAATTTGTAGTTCTTGTGTTGTGTGTCAGGGGCTTTAAACTGATTTTAACAGCTGTTTTCTGTTGGTTTTACTGTGTAAAGCTCCATCTGGGCTGAGAGTGGACTGTTCCATTAATGATGTTCTAATGACAATATATTCATTCTGTGAGCTGAAAAAAGCCATTTCTGATCTCTTTATATGTTCATGGCTCTTAAGAGTTCAAGTGTGATGAGTCCTGTTTGGTTGCTGTTCAGTTTTCCCTCAGTGGATTAACAAAACATTCATTACAAACATGTGCAGATTATTGTTTACACCTGTTTCTACTCTGTTCCAGTCATTCAGTGATTATATTATTGTCCTTTTATGCACTTCAGGAGCTCATCAAAGCAGAACTCCTGTTGCCTAACAGTGAATCTCATGTTTTCTAACATCCTTTAATAACTTTTATAAGTTTTTCTACAATTGAAACATTTTTATAGTCTTTAGTCATCATAAGGAGTAGAAAGAGTCATTCCTACCTGAGAGACACAGAATCAAACCCACCCCAAAAAATCCAGCTTCTTCCAAGATCATGATTGCTGTAGATTTTAGCTCCTAGTCTGAAAGTTGTTTGTTTGAATCTTTAAAAGCTGAATGCGCTCACAGGAAAGGCTGAAAACAGAACTGACAGTTGTGAACATCACTGCATCTAAAGATAAACTCTTTGCAGCTTTAACAGCATTAAATCACTTCCTCCTTTTTAGAAAGAACAAACCTCTAGTAAGAAATTATGCATTGCAACAACTTAAGCAAGGACAGAGACCACAAATACACACATAGAAGGATAATTAGGGCGACAGTGAAGATATCTGGGGAGAACGAGACACAAGTGAGTGAAATCACTCCAGATTAGCCAAACAAATAGAACTAAATACAAAGCACAAAAGACAAGAGACTATAAAAATAAAACAGGAAATGACTAACGCTGAGACACAGACTCAAACATATAGACAAGACACAGACACAAGATTGAACGAGATGAACGAAACCAGCAAAATGCTACGTAAACAGGCCACAGAGACCCAACTCAGACATGACTTAAGAACTAAGACTAAAATGTAAATACAAGCAGTGAATGGTAGAGGATATCGTAAAAGGCAGAGAGAAACTCTCTGTTCTTGTACCAGATGTAGGCTGCAGGCTTTTCAGTCAGAGGACAGCTGCTGCTGCACATCAGTGTTACTGTCTGTCCCTCTGTGGCAGGAATCACCTTTACCTGCAGCTCTGAGAGGATGATGGATAACAACTTATACAATGATGTCATTTGGAAAGTAATTCATGAGTAAAGGTCACTGTATCTGCAACAACTTGAAGAGTAATTCCATTGAGCCAACAGTTTTCTGGACTGTCTGTAGTCTTCATACAGCAGTAAGTGTTTGCATCACTCTCTCTTAGAACATTGATGGTTAAAGTTGGGTTTTTCTCTTCAGACATGTTGTACGTTACACGTTGTCCATCCACAGAGAGCTCACTCTGAACATACTCTGATCCATTCAAGTGAACCATTTAGTGCTTGAAGTCAGATGTTGATGTGAGGAGTGCAGATCCACTGATGAACCTTTGAGAGCACCGATCCTGGTTTCCCCTCCATTAACACCTTTAACAGAAACTTTCATTAGTAAACAGAATTATTTCTGCTGTAGACAACAGTCTTTATTTGTAGTTAATCTTTTGTTTGCTTCTTTTAGTGGTTCTTTGTACTTAGTTTTTAGTTTGCTTTCTCAGCCAATAAAGCTGCCACTTTCAGTTCATTATTCCATCTCTGAGTCCTGCATTGGGTCCTACCCCTGCCCACCACACAGCTCACCTTGGCAAAGATTCCTGTTTGGTTGCTGTTTAGTTTTCCCTGAAATGCTTTAACAGAACATTCATTAGCAAATGTGTGCAAATGTATCTTGTTTACACACCTTTCTACTCTATGCCAACCATTCAATGGTGGTAAAATTGCACCAGAAAAGATCATAATCTTTTACTTTAATACATTTCAAGAGCTTATCAAAGCAGAAAATTTTAACATCCTCTTGCTTAACAGTGAATCACATGTTTTCTTACATCCTTTAATAACTTTCCATAATTTTTCTACAATTGAAACATTTTACAGCCTTCAGTCATCATGAGAAGAAGAAATAGTAATTCCTACCTGAGAGGTACAGAATGAAACCCAGAAACAAAAATCCAACTTCTGCGAACATCATGACTGACATAAAATCAATTACTAATCAAAAAGTTGATTGTATGTCTTTACAGCTGAATATTCACACAGGAAAGGCTGAAAACAGAACTAATGTCAGTGGGCCTACAGATAAACCGCATGCAGTTTTATCACAATTAACACTTCCTCTTTCATGATGGTTTTTAGAAGGAAGACCCCTAATTAATAGCTTTATAACACAACAGCATAAATTCACTTCTGGATATTTTTAACAACATTCTTATAAATTTTATAATTATTATTAACATTAAATAACACAGTTTATTTTTTTGTACTTCCTATCAGGCAAGTATTTTGTTTTAGAGCACGAGGTACATAGTTGTTATTTTATTTATTTCTAGTCGTATGCATCGTATGCAGCAGCACAGCTCTCCCAACTGCTGTGCACCTTTTTGTGTTTGTGTGTTTTTTTTAGATGTCATGTTCATTCAATGCAGGCCCTTCTATCTGCCTCGCAAGCTAACAGTAGCCATAGTTATAATTGTTTACATCCCCCAATGCTAACATCAGCTCAACACTCAACCACCTCCAACTTATTATCAGTAAACAGCAGAGAAAGCACCCAGAGGGCATCCATATTGTCGCTGGGGACATTAATAAGGCATGTTTGAAATGTGCAGTCCCCAAATTCCACCAACATGTTAAGTTTCCTACCAGGAGTGACAGGACACTGGACCATGTGCACAGTAATATCCACCAGGCCTACAGACAACCTGACCACCTCTCTCTGCTCCTCATCCCTGCCTACACCCTCCTCAGGAAACAAACCCCTCCAAGCACCTGGGTCTTTAAAACATGGCCAGATGATGCTCTCATCAAACTACAGGACTGTTTTGATCTGACAAACTGGTCCATTTTCAAACAGCAGGACCTGGAGACCTTCACTCATTCTGTCCTTTTGTACATTAAGTGCTATGTAGAGAATGTGACCGTGATTTTTCCTAAACAAACACCTTGCAAGATGAATGAATTATAGGTTCTGATCTGAACTCCCAATTCAACCTTCAGGCTGAGGAACAGTTCTCTGTACAGCACTGCCAGATCCAACCTGAGGAGGCGCATCAAACAGGCCAAGGAGGCCTACAGGAGGAGGTTAGAGGGCCTACTCACTGACAGCAACCCCTGCCATGTGTGGGGAGGCATCCAAGCCCTTGCCAACTACAAAGGCCAGAGCCCTGCAACACTCGACATCAGCCTCAAACTTGCAGATATGCTCATCACCTACTTTAGTCAGTTAAAGTCCACCCCTCCCCCACTCCTCCTTCACCAAGAATATATATATATATATACACCAATATTTTTCAATACACGTGTCCATATTTATGTCTCCAAATTATTTGTATAGTGCACTTTTTATACTGTAGTCTTTGTACAGTTTTAATTTTTGCTGCTTTTGTCTTGCACTGTCCACTTTTCTGCAATGACAATGCAGATTTTCCACTTGTGGGACTAATAAAGACAGATTTGCTGTGTGTGTGTGTGAAACATTTGCATTTGTTTACTCTGAGTAGCTCAGATCCAAGGCAGGCCAAACCTCTGTGTTACAACCTTCAGAAATGCCTGCCATATCTATACAAAAGACACACATTCACAATATATGGGTACACAAGTCTGTTTTATTTCAAAGTGTTTCAAACTTTACAGCGGTTGCAGACCCAGTGTCCATCATCCCTGCATTTGGCACAGGTGAATCTCTGACATGCTGCACAGGTAAACCTGCTGCGAGTCCTGTTGCAGCTCTCTTGCACCTGGCACTGCGTTGTCTTTACAGTCCCTCGCACAGCAACTGCAGCAGCTTCAGCAGCCTGCCTCTGTGCTAATATTTCCTTGTGCTGCATGAATCGGCAATGAAGTTCCTTAGCTAAAAGACTCAGAAACAATTTTGTTTTGCCTGTCCGCCCTGTACATGCCTTGTACAAAATGTAGGCATTCACCACCGCCAGGTCCAGCATATTATAGAAAACCGCTACTGGCCACCTGTGTGTTGCTGCTCTTATGGAATACATCCGTCCATTTGGTCCAAAACGTCTACACCACGTCTTGGTGCATGGAACTTAGAACACACACAGTCTTGTTTTTTTTAGGTCCATAAATTGTCAAGGAGACACTGCCACTTCTAAACACTGAAGTGGAGAATTCCTCTCGCTGTGCAGTGTCTTTTGGAAGTTGAGGAAGTTCACGCCGGACTTTATTCACCGTGCTCAGTAACGTTGTTTTGCGCTGCAGCAGTCTGTGCGACAGTGACAGTGAAGTAAAGGAATTGTCCGTTATGACGTTTCTCCCATCATCCAAAAACAGCTCCACCAGTTTCATGACCACGTTCTCTGCCAGCCTCTCTCCCTTCTGACGACTGGGGTCCTTTCCCAAGTAAGGAGATGCACTGCAGACATATTTGGTCTCCAAATCCGTGGCCATCCAGAACTTGATCCGAAATTTGTCTGGCTTGGTTGCAATATACTGTGTGAATGGACAACGAACCTTGGTAGGGAAAAGCTGTTGATCTATGGTCATGTGTTCTCCTGGAGAGAAACTCTTAGCACAGTTCTTGTTGAAGCGTTTCCAGATGTCGGAGATCGCCGCATATTTGTCTGTTTTCACCCGTTCTGCCCGCGTGTCCTTGTCATCAAATCGAAGGTGTTGCATAATTGAAATGAATCTATCTCGGGGCATTGTCTCTTTGATTACTGGCACCAGAAATCTTTCTGACCAGTAATCCACAATGGCACCAGCGGGACACATTACTGCTCTTACAAACAGAATTAAAATAAATGCCATCAGTTCATGAATTGACAAATTCCAGTCCAGCTCTGTTCTGCGGGCTTGATGGACCGTACACTCCCTGATGGTCTGCAGCATTCCAACGTCTAACAGGCAAAGGAAGCTTTGGAGCACACTTGTAATTTTACGCTGTCCGAAGATAAACGAGTAGAGAATGGTGAATTTACATGAACCTCACTCTAAATGGGGTTATATAAATATCATATGCACTATGGCAATGACAAACCTTAGCAGACTCTGTGGGTCCAGCTTGCGCAGTGAAGCACAAGCGATTTGCTACTGAAATGGGCATTCCAGTGTCCTCCTCTACCCAAACAGTGCCGTCTTTTGCCGTGTGGCTCAGACAGGGCTTCCCAGTGCCTCTTCTGTGGAGTGTCCCGAATTCGATGATTGAGGTATGAGAACAAACAACCACTGGTCCAGATGAGTTCAGTCAAAACAATGATTTTATTAAACACACGCGTGGGAAGATTTACACGGTCACATCATCAGCATAGATCTCCGCTAGAAAGCACACTTCAAATGTTTTTTATATGTCAGGGTTTACGCCCCTTCTTGCGTCAAGCAGATACATAACATGCATAAATTACAGTTAATGACAGTTGCTACATCTCCTTTGTTGACAACCTTTAACACACTTAAAGAGCCATCTTCAACCGTCTTCGCTCCAGGTGTTTCCTGTCGTTGTTCTTCTTCACTCTTATCTCTGGAACATCATGAGCACATCCTGTACAAAACTGTTGCTATGCAGGTACAAAATGCAGTTACAAGCAAAAAGTGTCTTACCTCTAACCTAGAAATGAATCTACGTGTTGTCTGTGTCTGTAAGCGTGTTTGCATTGACCTTTGCTGCACTCTGTCACCTTTCACAATAGATCATCTGGACAGTCCCGCCAGATGAAGCTTATGACCCTCAAAAGACTGAATGCTAATTCTTTATGAGCCCATTTGCAACATGTATAAGAAAATGATTATGACTACTTCACTTAATAAAAGTTTTACCAAAATACCACTACTCAAGCTTAATAAAATGATATATTTCCCACAGGAAAGACAATATGTTGGGTTCTTGTTCCGTCTCCTTTTCAGATTCTTCTGAGCAGGTATCAGTGGCCTGCTGGACACTGATACCTGCTGGTTTTTCCTAACGTGGCAGTGATACAGAGGCAATCCTGATGTGCATTCTCAGAAATGCGAAGAAGAAATGATTCTCCCGCCTGGGTCTGTCTGATTTTATGCACAGCACTGTGCTGTAGTCATGCAATGCCACTCCCTCACATACACAGAGACAATGGAACAATGGAAGATCTGTGCTGAGAGTCAAGAACTCCATTGCTGAATGCAGGGACGATGGCCACCGGGTCTGCAAATGCTGCAAACAGACTATGAAACAGACAGACAGACAGACTGTGAAGGAGAGTAACCTGAGACAAAAGGCAGGAAGATGAAGAGATGAACGTGGAACTGAGGGACAGAATTTAATTTTTATGTTTTGTTTTTTTTAATTTTTGCTATTTTTACACGAACAGGCAGAGGAGAGAACATGCAAAGGTGGAGAGATCACACATGTCACTCATGTCATTGTATTAGCAACTTTTCATTCTGTTTTCACACAGTGTTTTAGAAATAAAACAGACTTGTGTTTCCATATATTGTGAATCCGTGTCTTTTATATTTGCAGGTCAGTCAATGTGTGGGATATTTTGTATAGATACGGCAGGCATTTCTGAAGGTTGTAACACAGAGGTTTGGCCTGCCTTGGATCTGAGCTACTCTGAGTAAACGCAAACAGTAAATGCAAATGTGCCAGACCTTGTTGGGATTAAATTATTTGAAGTGCCTCATTTCTATGCTTTTTTAACTAAAATGCCATATAACCATATAGTGTAGTATTAAGTGGACATGGCCCTGAAAAATAAAGGTATTAGACTACATGTCCTTGGGGGGTAGAAAGCTGTAGACTCTCGCTCACGGTTGCCTGGGAAAATGTAGATAACAGGGGACCATCTTCTAGTGGAAAGTTACTGAGACACTGTTGTTTAGACTAAAGTGAGAGAGCTTCTGTAATAAAACTGTTAGGGGCACACCACCATTTTGAGATCCGCGACAACGTGTCGTGCAGGACGCATCTCCCTTCTAGAAGTATTGGGTAAGAGAATAAAGTGTGAAATGGTCTACTGAGCAGTGTTTTGTCTTCCATCAGATGCCTCTGAGGGATCAAAAGAACTCGGTGAAGTGTTGATATTTAACAACCTCAAAGATAATGGGTGGTTTGCACAACAAAAGCAGGAGGAGAATCGAGCTGATGACCTGTGGAAATCTCAGCAGGGGCGAATAACACCTCGGGACTTGCACCAGAAAATAAAAAAAGTCAGTAATTCTGGTAGGTGTTAGGTTCAGGAATTTACGCGAATTTGTGCATGAATTGGCAATCCCCTGTGTTGTCCTCTGTGTCTCCCTCTGTGTGACTGTGTATATAGTGATGTGAATTAATGTGCTTTGCTCCCACTCTTTGTGTTCCATTTTTCCTCTTTCCATCATATTCTCTCTCTCTGCCTCTCTCAGCTGTCTCTGTATACTTTCTGCGTTATGTTTAAGGTCCGTGTCTTGGTGTCAGCATTTTCAGTTTTGTGTCCTCCCCGCTCTGTCATGTGTAATTGTCCTCAGCTGTGTTCCTTGTGTGCTTCCACTTCCCTCATTACCTTCTGTGTATTTATGTCAGAGTTCCCCTCTATTCCATGTCACGTTGTCCCTCATGCTGTATGATCCTTGTGTGCCTCTCTGTGGACTTTTAGGTTATATTTTCCCAGTCAAGTTTAGTTAATCATTAGTTGTATCATTTCCTTAGTCTACAAATAAAGTTCCCTTTTGAGTTCATTCCGTGTTGTGAGTCCTGCATTTGGGTCCAATCTCCTGCCTGCACACAGCGATTCATGACAAAACTACCCACTGACGGTGAGTATAGGTTCAGATCAAGTAGAGCAACATCAGTGGCATTATTAAAAAAAAGACGTGTCATCCTTTTATCCTGTTATCCCCCCAAAACCCCATCCCCTTTGAGACTGTCTGCTCCCCAGCCAACAAAAAACAAACCTAAACTCACCAAAACAATTGAACATAAAAAACAACAAAGAAAGAACAATATATTATCCACAACTGCACCAAAGAGTAAAATAGTGAAATGTGGATTATTAAACAATATATCTAGATTATTAAACAATCTATTCTAGCAGACTATTCTAGTCCCTTTTAGTACATAAATTAATAATTGACAAAAACGATCAATTAAAATGACCAATTTGTTAATAATTAAAAAGCTGATTTACTCGCCTTTGTCAGAATCTTTGAAGCACAGGCCAAGGGGTGGCAGGGATCTTCCACTCCAGTTCATTAATCAACCAAAGACCTAGACAGAGTTTTAATTAATTTGAAAGCCTGACACTTAGCCTTGTCAACCCTCGCTGGAAAGCTCAAAAACAGTTTTACTTGTTGTTAATTGTCCACCTGGGCCTTACACATAGTTTCTGTCTGATTTCTCAGATTTCTAATCTGATTTAGTGCTCAGCTCACATGAAATAATCATTGTAGGTGATTTTAACATCCATAATTGTGTGGTAGAAGATGTCATCTTTGTCATAGACACTGTCATAGACACATAGACACTGCAACTACAGACTAAAAATGCAATAAATTAATATAGTACTACAATGTGGTACTGTACACTAAATGTGTCAGATTACACAAACTGGTACCCACTTCAATATATTTTTATTTATTTTTTGTGGAGAGGTTCCACACCTTCCAGTTCCTTGGTGTCCTCATTTCTGCTGACATCTCCGGGAAACACAACATCTCAGCGGTCGTCAAGAAGGTCCAACAGCGGCTGCACTTCCTGAGGGTCCTCAGGAAGTACCAGCTGAACTCCAGCCTGCTGCTGACCTTCTACCGCTTGTCCATTGAGAGCCTGCGAACATACTGCCCTCTCCACTTCCTGATGGACATTTATTCCTCCCGCTGCCTCAGCAGAGCAGCAAACTTTGTCAAGGACAGTTCCCACCCTGGTTTCAACATGTTCAGCCTGCTTCCCAAGCATGTTTGCACTGAGTAGGACATTGTACAACTGTATAATGACAGTAAAGCCATTCTATTCTATTCTAATGGGTTATTTCAACGGTTATGAGAATGCATCATTTTTCGAAAGATATAATTACACACTAACATATTTATGATTGTATATTTATGACAACAATTTTCTTCTTTTTTCTGTAAAAAAACCCCCGACTGACTGTACCTTTAGAAACGTTTGTGCTCACCTGATGTAGTGGAGATGCAATATTAAGTTTCGCCAGTAGATGACAGTAACAGATTGGATAAATGAGTGAGTAGCACAGTAATCATAGCAGAAGCAAGAAACCACAGTTGCAGGGGAGAGACAGCCAGGTGTACATGTAAAGGTAAGCTTTTGAGTTTCTTTTTATAAAGTCTGGAAACATAGGGGATCCCAAGTTTCAGACTTTCTTGATAAAAAAAAACCCCCTCATCATTTCCATTGGATCACAGCTGATCACAGACTTCAGCTAGGCCAAAGCAACCTCACCTTTTTCATACGCACCCATGTTGATTGTTATATATGCAGAATTTGATATGGAGTTATAGCTCCTTAAAAAATGTAGATAAAAACATACATAAAAATAACTGGTGTCTTAAATATTTTTAGAAACAGTGTTGTTCATTTATTTTGATTTGGCCATCTTCAAGGTGTGTTTCTCTTTAAAGGTATTTCCATTACACTGTGTGCAGACTGAGTACCCAGCTGTCTCAAGAGGGCCGGTCCTGGTGGACATGTTGTGGGAGACCCAGATGGATCTGTATGAGAAAAAAGGAGATCCTCTAGTCTCTGGCAAAAATACACGTAAACAACTGTGTAGTTTTCTTTTTTTTCTCATACCACACAAAGGTCAGAAGGTCAGTCAGAAAACACAGGGTCAGGGATTAATCACTTTGGCAGGAATCCCCTTTACCTGCAGCTCAGAGAAATATAAATAAATTACATGAATACACTGATTATTAAAGTAATTATTTTGTTTGTTGGTAAAACCATTGTACCTGCAACACAAAGATAAAATCTGCTTTGCTGACAGTTTTGTGATTTGTCAGCAGTTTCTCTGCAGCAGTAAAAATGTTCACTGCTCTATGTTAGACTGTTAGAGTGACGTTCCTCTCTGCTTCCATGATGCTGTACATAATAGGATCACTTTATTTAGGGGCAGATCCACTGATAAACCTTTCAAGGCACAGATTCAGGTTTTTTTTTTCCAGAACACCTTTACCACAACATTTGAATAACAAACATTACTGTTAAGGATTAGAAATTCCTGTTTTCTAACATAATTTCATAACTTTTGCATTTACATTGAAACCACAAACATCATGACGGTCATCATGAGGAGGAGAAACAAGAAACACAGAATGAAAACCCAAAACAAGACTCCAGCTTCTGCCATCATCATGGCTGTTATAGATTTTTTACTCTTAACAAGAAAGGTGGTTGTATGTTGATTAACATTATTGTGATAAATGGCTGATCACTGGTAGTACATATTTCATAAAAATCATTAGAGATTAGAAAATATCAAAAACATGATTGAATGTCAAAAATCAACATCTAACAGGAATGACTGACCTGTGTGTGTCTGCAGATAAACTGCATTCAGCTTTAACACCATCACTTCCTCATTTATCTTTTCTTTTTCCTCGCAGATGAGCCCTCTAGTGAAGAATTGATGTATTGCAGGACATTTTTCCACTTCATACTGATTTTACCTTTGAATTTTTTGTTTTCTATTACTTATCAACATTCTCTGGCTTTATTATTATATTTTTTCACTTTTATAAAGGAGTTAAACATGTGATATGATCACATTTCATTACATTTTCATTCCAAAAAATTAAAAAAATAAATAAAATAAGTTCCTGCAGACATGATAGCTTTGATGTTTTCATTTCTGACATTTGTAACACATGCATTTCATTATCAGATATGTTTGAATGGAAAAGCTCAGGCATTTCTATATTTCTGTTATTCCTTTCTGTTTTTTATGATCCAGTACAGAGAGTACAAACACTGACTGATGTAGCAGCTTTGGTGTCTCTGCTATGATACTAAAGTTATTTTAGACACAAAAACCTTAAGGGGAAACGGTCCCTTTAAATCACCATGGTAACAAACACTTCTTTAGTGAGCAGGCAGTGGCTCGATGGTGGAGTAGAGGTCAGCTGTGTGGTTGTCACTGAAGTGCAGTCTGCTGTAGTGATGATCATCCTGCTCTGCTGACTGAGCTGAGATGTTTTCATATTTGAGGTCAGGGTTCATCTGAGGAGATGAGACAGGTATTATAAATTCATATTAAACTGCATTAAACATTTCATTGTTCTATCAGAACATTATAAAATATCTGTTTGTAGGTCTGAGCTGATAAAAGTTTGTTTATTGGCTCATTAACAAACATTTTAAAGAACCTATTTAAATAACAGGTTTTCCCAGGTTTCATGTCCTTGAATTCAGAGAGAGCTGATGTTTACCATCAGTTATATCATGACTGTTTAATATCCAGTCAATTACAAAGCCAACATATGAGACTGACATGAATCTATTGTGTTGTAAGAACTGTGGATGTAAAGTTTCTATCAAATGTGATAAACAGGTTGGTCAAATAAAAATCAGTGACAAATCATGTAGCTCCACAGAAACATGATCCAGGCCCTGCACCATGAATAAAATTCAACATAACCCGGGTGTAGCACTTACGTGGATTGAAGTACAGTACCAATGGATAATTACCAAGGTAATGAGTAATTTGGGCTAGTATCAGAAGATGAAGAACGACTCTTAGAGCTCTGGTACATGAATGACACAGAAACCAGACAAAACACAGTTGTGTGGCTTAAAAGTATTTTAGTGATGTTAAGTCTTGTAAAAGAATTTTGTAACCACACAGTATTACAACAGGTTTAACAGAACTTCAAGTATAAAATTTCCCCAAAGTAGCAAAAAATAGAATAAAATAAAATTGTGCACAAGTAAAAGAATTAGTCTTTTTAAGTCCAAATGGTACCGGTGGGGCCCATGACAAACGGGTGTATTGCATTAGAGTTCGTCCGATGAGAAGTGTGTGTGTGTGATTGTCTGTCCTACCGTACTACTTGTACAGTAGAGGATTATAGTCCATCAATGTGCAAATGAGTGTGCGTGTGTATATCATCTCCTAGGATCTTGGGTTGGCTCGCCATCCAGTGAACACTGGAACACTCTGGGTTCTGGAATCGCTGACCTGGTCTTTGGATTCGTCCCATATAAAAAACCTGACCTATAAACAATGGCCAAATATATGTCACGTCCACTTTAAGAATAACTCTCACAAATTAAACTAAAGTAGTGTCACAGTGCAGTAACTACTATTCAGATCAGCTATCATCAATTCAATCATCATCAGTTCAATCATGATGTACAACATTAAAATATCAAGGTTCAAAGTTCAAAGTATGAATATCCAAAATTCACAGCTGTAACCTGCAGTAATATTAAAGATTATCTACAAGGTTTCAAACATTCAGGAATTATAGTTACCATATAATTCACTTTCATTGTAAACATTAATTACATCCATCAAAATAAACTCACTGTACATGTATATCTAATAACAAATAAATAAGTATATTTCCCCTTTCAAGAAATGGAATAATATGCAAATACTTATCAGAAATTGAACAAAGTGCAAACAATCAGGTTCAATAACAGGTAAACACAAGGACTCAGTCCACGAATAGGAGTATTAAAATAGACGTGCTTAATCCTGCTTGTACCATAGGCCTACTAGTACAAGTGGAAATACACTAAAAATTACCTCCAAGTATTCAATACTGAGTATTGTAAAACAACTGATTGACATCAAAATTAAACAGGAAGCAGCATAAAGTCTGCTTACAATTATCTCTTATAAACTTATTTTCAGCTGCTTTAACCATTTACAGCTTTTCACATGTTAATGACTTGGTTAACGATATAACTAACATAACAACAGTGCGTTTCAGAGACACCCAACAACTGTACCCACACTCCGCACATCACGTGTCTGATTAGCCACATTTAGCTTACCGCCGTGGAGTGGATGCTCAGCGTTTACGTGAAGCCACAGCTCAGTAAACCTTCCGGTTTCGCTCTGCCCTCTACGACAACAAGTGCAAAACCATACTTTGTGAACAATATCAGTTTAGATGGTAATTTTAACTCGTTAGAGGTTAATTTCTCCAGCTTACCGATAACAAAGTTTTAGTCCGCCTGCTCTGTTCGGCTGTAGAAGCAAGAGACTGCAAACTTGGGAGCTGGCACTAAGGAGGGACAAGAGCTGCCTAGAGCTTCACCGATTGGCTGACATGCGAGGAGTGGAGTAAAACAATAGGCTCTCATCAGAGCTCATCAACCCTCGGAGAAACTTAACCCTTGTTTGACCAGAGCATATCATATATAATCTGCGTCCCTTCCATGTTTAAACAAATATTTTGATCTCGTTTCACTTTCATTAAACAAGGACAATAAGAACAGGAACAATGAACATAAAATGTTTTACTTTTTCGTCTCTTTTGTTTGAGATGATTTTAGGAACTGGGTTACACGGGTATCTTTCTGTTATCTGGATTCAACCTAACACTGGCAGTTGGGTGAAGCGTTAGCTCGCTAACTTAACCAAGTGTTTCTCCTGCACATTCACATGAAAGGGGCTTTCACAGATCATATGACTTATCTTCCACATAAAACGATCCCATTAGTGTCTCCTGCTCCAGAGAAGTTATTAAATGATGATTAAAAACCTATAAGGAACACAACAAATATACCAGTAAAATGCAACAGTTGTTTGGTGAGATTTAGAGATTAATGCTTCAGTGAATTGTTAATCTGGTGATTTAGCACACAGAGAGGTGAAATACACATTTTAATTCCAGTAAATTATTTAATCACTAAGTGCGCTCTCAGTGCTGCTGTATATTTTTAATTTTGCACATTAGAGCTCTGACACTTTAAACTGGATCCATTTAATCACTGAAGCTTTCTACTAAAGGAGACCTCGGACTCACTTCAGTTTTTTGATTTTTAAAAATAAATTAATAAAATTAATTTGGTTGTTTGAACAGGTGTTCTTGGTCTGTGTTCTGTGTAGTAGGTGCAGTTCCAACAGTCTAACAGAGACTTATCAGCAATGCTGTGTCGAAGGCAGCGGTCATGTCCAACAAGACCAGCACTGCCTATTTACCACGGTCTGTCGCTATCAGAATGTCATTCATAACTTTTACGTGGGCTGTCTCCATACTGTGAAATGGCTTAAAGCCAGACTGAAAGATTTCCGACAATTGAGTCATTCAAATAGTCCATCAACTGAGTGTAAACAATCCTTTCCAGAATCTTACTAAGAAAGGGAAGCTTAGAGATGGGTCTAAAATTTGACATGACTGAACTATCTAAGCCTAGTTTCTTAAGTAAAGGGTGTATGACTGCATGCTTAAACTCCTTAGGTACTTGACCAGACAAAAGACTAGTATTAATAATGTTCAGAATGTGTGGTCCAATAGGAAGTACCTTTTGAGAAAACGGGGAGGAGGAACAACGTCATTTGGGGAGCCACATGATTTAGCATTCAACACAAGTTTCTCTAAATCAGGTAAAACTATTAGTAGAAAAGCAGAGAACAAACTTGAGCAAGAACCATGCATGGCTGGGTCAGCAATAGATAGAGTCGGAGGTCTCAAACTAGCAACCTTGTCCACAAAATAATTAAGAAAAACTTATTGCACATAACCTCAGAAGAGTGCAAAAGAACATAGCCTTCTGTATTAAGTACAGAATTTATAGCCTTATATAGAACACGAGGATTATGCGAGCTGGCAGCAATAAGTTGAGAAAAAGGAGTGCTTGGCAGCCTTTACTGCTCTCTGATAGACTTTCCAGCTAGTCTTAAGAGCTTCCAGGGAGACATACAGCCTATCCTTTTTCCACCGTCTTTCACATCTTCTACATTCTTTTCTAGCGGCTCTGGTAAAATCAGTTTGCCAAGGACTAGCCTTGGGCTTGCATTGTCTGAATCTTAAAGGAGCAACAACGTCGAAGACAGATTTACAAGAAGAATCCAATTAAGAAAATAATCCATCTGAGGTGGACAATTCAGGAGGATAAGAAATAAGTTCGTCAAACAATATGGAAAACCACTCGGCAGTATCTGAGCCGAAAGCACAATAACATCGAGCAGGTACAGCCCGTTTAACAACAGGATTAAAAAGAAAAATGTCACATAAAATAGGCATATGGTCAGAGAACACCGCATCCTCGACGAGTATGTTACAGACAGATAAACCATGTGATAAAACCAAGTCCAGTGTGTGACCACATTCTTGAGTCGCACATTTAACAGACGGAACAAAATTAAAAGAGTTCACTAAGTCCAGAAAGTCCTTGGCCAGGGGTTTCCTCGGGCAGCAGACGTGTATATTAAAATCACCAAGCAGAATGATCTGGTCATACCGTGATGCACAGCCAGCAAGAAACTCTGAGAACTCGGATAAAAACTGCTTATTATATTTCGGGGGCCGATAAACAATCGCACACAACAGCGAAGACGAGTGGCCCAGTTCGCACAAACAGAGTTCAAAACTGGTGTGGCGTGTCGATGGGGATAGCTCCATAAAGTCAAGATGTGCCTTAAAAACGACAGCTAGCCCTCCTCCGCGGCCAGAAACTCTCGGAACACTAAAAAAGGCACAGCCAGCTCGCAATAATTCAGAAAAGGCACTTAACTCACCAGATGGAATCCAAGTTTCAGTCAAACAAAGAAAATCCAGCGCACGGGAAGAGAAAAATTCCTTCAAAATGAAGGTCTTATTTGCCATAGATCTGGCATTAATTAAACCCAACCTGAGAAGAATTGGGTCGGGAACTTCCGAGGCAGTAGCAACCAGATCCACCAGTCGGAGGTTTGTTCGGTCCACTCCACGCCAACGCAGATGTCGGAGAGGAGGGGATTTTGCAGAACCCTTCTCAAGAGATTGTATTGTATTATCAACAAAACCAACCTGTTTTTGTTCTCCATTAGACATCAGCAGGTATGAAATAGCATCCCCATTCCTGAACTTTTCCTTTAATAGTACTAAGATTTAGTTTTCCAAGAGCCTCGAAAGTCTTTGCATTTCCCTGACAAGTGTCAGTAAGAATACAGATTTTCTAGAGGACTTTTACTTTTTGACTTTTGACTGTTGGCTGCAAACAATTTTAAGACACTTGCATTATTCTAAAAGGGTATAAGCTATAAGCTTAAAATTCTTCCTGTCTTCAGATGCTGCGCACCATTTCTGATCACACTGGTAAAAAAACTGACACATTAATTCATTCATTCCTCACAGACACGCACACGCGCACACACACACACACACGCGCGCACACGTAGAGTCGTTCTTGTTTGAATCCTGTTTTGTACCTGCTGTTTGTTGTCTGAAGTTTCCCTTCTTGGAGGCTGACTGGAAGTCCTCTTTTTTCTGAGTCATAAAAATAAATGAATAAGTCAAGAAACATGGCATTAAAAATAACAGGATCAATCTAAAAGAAAACCTATGTTTACCTAACACACCAGAAGACAGTGAGAAGTATTAAAAGCAGCAGAGCTGCAGAAACTCCTGCAGCTGCTGGTGTCCATGTTCCTGTGATACTTTGGACAGTGAGAGTCTTTGGAGCAGAGCTGATATCTTTGTTGGTTTTCACAGCACAGGAGTAGCTTCCTGCATCCTCCCTGCTGACTGGGTCTAGGATCAGATGTTTGTTCTGGTTTTCTCTCGGGGTCAGAGGTCGACTGTTCAAGTACCAAATGTAGTTTGTGTTGTCAGTCAGAGGACAGCTGGTACTGCAGGTCAGTGTGACTCTCTGACCCTCTGTCACCACTGCAGAAGGACTCATCTTCACTCTCAGCTCTGAAAGGGGAACATTGGTTAAAAAACCTTTCAGGATTACACAGTGAGCTTGAGTTTTAAATGAGGCTTGAAAACAAAATCAGCCTTTAATCCTTTTGTTCAATGGTGAAAAGTAATTATTTATTAAAGCAGTGTATTTAAGTACACATTCAAGGAACTTTTTGTGTAACTTTATATTCTACTATCACAAATTATTATAAATTTTACTCTTCAATATTTATCTGACTTCTTATGTTTGGTGTGTCTGGTATTAAAACCACTGTTATAAAAATACTCTAATTTAACAATTTAAATATTCAGAAAAAACATGGACAGCAAAACTACAAATGATTAATATGATTCACGGCACTCCAGTTTGAAATACCAAACAATCTGCACAAACACTTGTCAAAATTAGCTAAGCACATATAGGACCAACTCTGACAGTGTTTTTTATTTATTTAAATTAATTTCTTGAAAACATGTAAATACTTTCAAGGTGTTACTAAGTGCTGATACTATATTCTCGGCATCTGAATATTTCTTCCACCTCTGCTCCTGTTCAGACATTAATGAGTAAAGTCTGCTGAGTGAGGAGTTTAGATTTACCTGTAACAATCAAAAAGACTCCAGGCAGATCAGACTGTGTCCATCCTTCATGATCTTTGTTGAATCTGAATGTGTATCCTCCTGAGTCATTCTTCTTCAGGTTGTTGATGGTCAGGATGTGTTGGTTCTTCATGTTGTCCTGATACTCCACACGACCTGCAGACTCAATCAGCTCTTCAACTTCCACTTTATCTTTTCTCCATTTTTTACTCCAACATTTAAACTTTGGCTTCATGTTATCAGGATGTGAGTATTCACTTGTGATGTTCACTGAAGATCCTTCCAGAGCACAGATTCTCCTGCTGACATAATTCACAGCTGAGCAGTTTACTTCATAATGAACACCTGAAATATAGATGGAAGATTTAAAGTTGTCTGAATGACCTTTGTGATTATAATAACTGACAAAATAAACAGAGTTCAGTATTACTCACAGACTTCTGCAGACAGAAGATACTCGTTGCTTTTAACTGCACAAAAGACATTTGGTCCCCAGTTCCACAAATTAGGCCGATATTCAGCAATAAAATGTTGATTCTCACTATAGCTTTCTCTATTTCTGTACCAAATGTAGGCAGTTTGAGGGTAAGTCAGGTTACAGCTGGTGTTACAGGTCAATGTGACAGACCCCTTTTTTTCCTCTGCAGTCCTCATTATGTGAACCTCTTTAAAGAGTTTAAAAAGAGATTTTCCATTAGCCACTATGAAATATAACAACACTCTTATTATGTTTTTAATAAAATTTGTGGTTTCTTTCTTTTTCTTTCTTCAACTTCCACTTCATCTTTTCTCCATTTTTTACTCCAACATTTAAACTCTGGCTTCATGTAATCAGGATGTGAGTATTCACTTGTGATGTTGACTGAAGATCCTTCCAGAGCACAGATTCTCCTGCTGACATAATTCACTCTCCAGCAGTTTTTATCCTGAACACCTGAAATATAGATGGAAGATTTCAAGTTGTTTGATTGGTCTGTATGCTGACACTTTTATTTATAGTTAAATGAAAAAAATGAGTTGTGTATTACTCACAGACTTCTGGAGACTGAAGGTACTCGTGGTCTTTCACAGCACATGAGAACTTGTCTTTTGCAGAGCGATTAATTGAAATATTTTGATTCCTGTAGTTTCTGCTTCTGTTGTGGTACCACATGTACTGAGTTTCAGGCTCAGTCAGTGCACAGCTGGTGTTACAGGTCAGTCTGACAATATCTGATGTATCAGAAGATGTTTCAACATGAATATCTGAGAAATGAGATGATGTGTACATTTTAGTTTTGTTTTCAGTAAGAAAAAAATAGAAAAGCAATGAAATATATATTTGTAGATGTGGTAATAGATATGTTAACAAAGGTCATGTGTAAGCTTCTTTTTTAAATGTATTTAACAAATATATTCGAAGTTGGGTGGAATATGTTTCCTTATCTGTGGAAACTTCACCTCTGGGATATGTGATGGAGCACGGCTCATCTACTGATGTCTGTCTGTAAGAACACATTCTCCCTTTAGCATAGGTCACACTGAAGCAGGTCTCTGTGATGGAACCTGAAACAAAGAAAAGATATTGATTGAAAAGATTCACTGTATGACCCTTTTCTTTAACTAAAGTCCTTATGTATCATCCTGATGCATACTCAATCATCCAGGTAAGCAAATCCCAAATATTCAGTTTCTCTGGATGTAGCATTTTCAGTGGGAGAAATGTTTCACTCTTCCTCAATCTTAGCCAATTGCAGGTTTCCCCAGCATTATAAACAGTGCATTAGTATAATGACTGACACCACTGACTAACAATGGTCTGCAACATCAGAGTCATGGTCATTAATATGCAAGATGTCATGACCACTGCTCAATGGCCATGAGTACCATTCAGAGAGTTGGGGAATGGCTGCAATCACAGCATTGCAAGATGGTGAAGGATCAAATCAAATCAAAATTTATTTATATAGCACATATTAAAAACAACAAAGTTGACCATAGTGCTTCACAGTCAGTAAAAGCATGAGACAATTAAAACAAAACAATAAGAAAACATGGCAGGAAACAATAGGTGACAACACAACAAGCCAGATAACAGCCAACTAGTTAGAATCAAAAGCCAAAGTAAAAAGATAGGGTTTTAAGACGTGATTTAAAAGACTGGATAGACTCAGCGGTACGAATATGAACAGGGAGGTTATTCCAGAGTCTAGGTGCTACGGTTTTAAAGGCCCGGTCACCTCTTGACTTCAGTCGAGACCTAGGTTGTGCTAGGAGCATCTGATTGGAAGATCTTAGTGCTATGATCTTAGTGACTGGAAGATGTACCTTTAGGCCCCCTCCTCGAATTATTCCTAAAAGTCTGCAAATAAGATCTTCAGTTAACGGCCTCCAAGAAACAAAGATTTTTAAGAATGCACAGAGCCAGTTGCTTAATGAACAGAGGAGACACAGAATTTACCATTAACATGCTAAAAATCAAAAGAGGAGCAGCTCAGACAGACATAAAAAGCTTCTAAATGAGAACACTCTTTAAAAAGTGCTTGAATTCACTGAGAACGCTCATCTACCACTGCATGAAAAGTCTTAGACCAGGCAACAAAATAAGTTTGGTCTGAGTTTTGTGCATCAGAAACACCTGTCAAATACGGGGAGTATCCTCAGTCGCCAGAATAGAGAAGGATGCAGTTTTGTATTTTTTTATAATCTGTCCTGTTCAGCAGTTGTAGCAAAAAAAATTATGGTCTGAATGTTTTGTAGTGCCAGACATTTGCATTGCAAAGAGGAGCACTGTAGACTCTCTGTAGGTGTCTCTTACTACTGTTTGTGTTTTATTTATTTACTTTATTATTCATACAGTATTATTATCCAGTGGATATTCTGATGGAACAGACGGGGTAAAGGCCAGATTGGCAAAAAAAATCAAAGCAGAGAAATAGAATGTCTGTTCATTAATGTTTGTCAGAGAACGTACTTCAGAAATTAAGGTGAGCTTGTATAGCTCCATTAGAATCACGTTTTGCTCCTCTGCTAGCTTTGCTGTTGAGTTGTTACTCCATTTGTAGCACTGCGCTTTGTTCCATTCTTCCCCCTGGTGTCCATCTAATAGTTTTGGACACCAGGGGGTGTAAGTTTATGTTACTTTTGTAGAGATAAATAACTGGTTTTAGTTTGTTTTTGGAAGAGTCACTTTTTCACCATGTCTTCCACTCAATAGCACCACCGGAAGTCCTGTCCTTTATGACCCATTGTGTTTGTTGTGTAGCACAATAAACATCATGACTCACCCACAGAGACTTCAGGGGCTCTGAGATCCTCGTAGCCTTTGACAGCACAGGAGTATGTGACTGCTTCCTCACTGCTGAGCAGCTCTTGGTACCAGGGAGACCAGTCCTCATAGAGAAACTCTCTGTTCTTGTACCAGATGTAGGCTGCAGGCTTTTCAGTCAGAGGACAGCTGCTGCTGCACATCAGTGTTACTGTCTGTCCCTCTGTGGCAGGAATCACCTTTACCTGCAGCTCTGAGAGGATGATGGATAACAATTTATATAATGATGTCATTTGGAAAGTAATTAATCAGTAAAAGTCACTGTACCTGTAACAACTTGAAGAGTAATATTACTGACTGAACAGTTTCCTGGACTGTCTGTAGTCTTCATACAGCAGTAAGTGTTTGCATCACTCTCTCTTAGATCATTGATGGTTAAAGTTGGGTTTTTCTCTTCAGACATGTTGTACGTTACACGTTGTCCATCCACAGAAAGCTCACTCATTGATCCATTCAAGTGTACAGTGAACCATTTCCTGCTTGAAGTCAGATGTTGATGTGAGCAGTGCAGATTCACCGATGAACCTTTGAGAGCACAGATCCTGGTTTCTCCTCCATTAACACCTTTAACACAAACTTTCATTAGCGAACAGATGACCTGTGATTGTTGCTGTTAGCTTACATTTAAAGTTAAGAGTAAATGTAAAACAACTTAAACATTAGAAAGACAAACTAACCACCTCACCTTGCTGGGTTAACTTCTCTTTATCAAAGAATTAAAATGACGACAGAGTGACAGTTTCATATTCAGTTTAATTTTACACAGTGAAACTTAACTTCCTGTACATGTGTCTTCCTCTTCATGTATGGGTATGCTGTGTCTTTTGACATGAGAAATTACATGCAATCATTTGCAATATTATTTACACCACAAAGTGTATTTTAGTACTTTGTGTTGTCTCTACAGCATGCTGTTGTCCTTAATCACAAGTTCAAGTTTTTTTTTTTTTTGTGAGCAGAAAGCTGCAGAGGTGTTAAAACTGTTTTCTGTATCTGGTTTATGATGGAAACACGTCTGTGGTGCCAAAGAATCTCCAGACTGATGCTTAGTGAGCATGAACAGCTGTAATGATGTAGACCTTACTCTGGTGTAAGCTGCAGCCGCTCTTTGTATCAATGTAAAGGATCATGATATTTCAAAGACAGCAGTACCAAGCACTGTTTCATGGGAATTTGTAGTTCTTGTGTTGTGTGTCAGGGGCTTTAAACTGATTTTAACAGCTGTTTTCTGTTGGTTTTACTGTGTAAAGCTCCATCTGGGCTGAGAGTGGACTGTTCCATTAATGATGTTCTAATGACAATATATTCATTCTGTGAGCTGAAAAAAGCCATTTCTGATCTCTTTATATGTTCATGGCTATTAAGAGTTCAAGTGTGATGAGTCCTGTTTGTTTGCTGTTCAGTTTTCCCTCAGTGGATTAACAAAACATTCATTACAAACGTGTGCAGATTATTGTTTACACCTGTTTCTACTCTGTTCCAGTCATTCAGTGATTATATTATTGTCCTTTTATGCACTTCAGGAGCTCATCAAAGCAGAACTCCTGTTGCCTAACAGTGAATCTCATGTTTTCTAACATCCTTTAATAACTTTTATAAGTTTTTCTACAATTGAAACATTTTTATAGTCTTTAGTCATCATAAGGAGTAGAAAGAGTCATCCCTACCTGAGAGACACAGAATCAAACCCACCCCAAAAAATCCAGCTTCTTCCAAGATCATGATTGCTGTAGATTTTAGCTCCTAGTCTGAAAGTTGTTTGTTTGAATCTTTAAAAGCTGAATGTGCTCACAGGAAAGGCTGAAAACAGAACTGACAGTTGTCAACATCACTGCATCTAAAGATAAACTCTTTGCAGCTTTAACAGCATTAAATCACTTCCTCCTTTTTAGAAAGAACAAACCTCTAGTAAGAAATTATGCATTGCAACAACTTAAGCAGGGACAGAGACCACAAATACACACATAGAAGGATAATTAGGGCGACAGTGAAGATATCTGGGGAGAACGAGACACAAGTGAGTGAAATCACTCCAGATTAGCCAAACAAGTAGAACTAAATACAAAGCACAAAAGACAAGAGACTATAAAAATAAAACAGGAAATGACTAACGCTCGCCCTCGGGCACCCTCCCCGGGCCTGGCTCCAGGGCGGGGCCCCGGTAACCCTATCCCGCGCAGGGTAAACTGTTCCCTCGGGCACAGCCCGAAGAGGAGACATGGGCCCATCCTCCCGCAGGCCCACCACCCGCAGGAGGCGCCATAGGGGTCGGGTGCATTGTGTGCTGGGCGGCGGCCAGGAGCGGAGGCCCTGGCGGACTGATCCCCGGCTGCCAAGACTGGCAATAGGGACATGGAATGTCACCTCTCTGGTGGGGAAGGAGCCTGAGTTAGTGCGTGAGGTTGAGAGGTACCGGCTAGATATAGTCGGGCTCACCTCTACGCATGGCTTGGGCTCTGGAACCAGTCTCTTGGAGAGGGGCTGGACTCTGTCTCAGTCTGGAGTTGCCCCTGGTGAGAGGCGGCGGGCTGGGGTGGGTATTCTAATATCCCCTCGGCTTGCTGCCGGTACGTTGGCTTACGTTTTTTCCCGGTGGATGAGAGGGTTTGTTCCCTGCGCCTTAGGGTCAGGGTCCTGACTGTCATCTGCGCTTATGCGCCGAGTGGCAGTTCAGAGTACCCAGCCTTCTTAGAGTCCCTGGGGGGGGGGGTGCTGGAAGGTGCCCCATCTGCAGACTCTGTTGTCCTGCTGGGAGACTTCAATGCTCACGTGGGTAACAACAGCGAGACCTGGAGGGGCGTGATTGGGAGAAACGGCCTCCCTGATCTGAATCCGAGCGGTGTTTTGTTATTGGACTTCTGTGCAAATCACAGTTTGGCCATAACGAACACCTTGTTCGAACATAAGAGTGTCCATAAGTGCACGTGGCACCAGGACGCTCTAGGCCGCAGGTCGATGATCAATTTTGTAATCGTATCACCAGACCTGCGACCATATGTTCTGGACACTCGGGTAAAGAGAGGGGCTGAGCTGTCAACTGATCACCACCTGGTGGTGAGTTGGATCAGGTGGCGGGAGGACGCTGGACAGACCCGGTGCACCTAAACGCGTGGTGAGGGTGTGCTGGGAACGTCTAGCAGAGGCCCCAGTCCGCGAGATCTTCAACGCACACCTCCGGCAGAGCTTCAACAGCATTCCGAGGGAGACTGGGGACATTGAGTCCGAATGGACCATGTTCAGCGTCTCCATTGCCGGGCTGCTGCAGTGAGCTGCTCGGCCGCAAGGTGGTTGGTGCCTGCCGTGGTGGTAATCCCGAACCAAATGGTGGACACCAGAGGTGAAGGGAGCCACCAGGCTGAAGAAGGAGTCCCATCGGGCTTGGTTAGCCTGTGGGACTCGGAGGCAGCCGACAGGTATCGACAGGCCAAGCGGAATGCGGCTCGGGCAGTGGCTGAAGCAAAAACTCGGGTGTGGGAGGAGTTCGGAGAGGCCATGGAAAAAGACTTTCGGACTGCCTCGAAGAGATTCTGGGGAAAGGGGAAAGCGGTGCTCTACCTGCACTGTGTATAGTGCTGGCGGAGCGCTGCTGATGTCGACTGAGAAAATTGTCAGGCGGTGGAAGGAATACTGAGGACCTCCTTAATCCCACTGACACGTCTTCCGAGGAGGAAGCAGAGTCTGGGGATGAGGGAATGACCATAAATTTCCGGGGCGAGGTCACTGAGGCAGTTAAACAACTCCTTGGTGGCAGAGCCCTGGTATTGATGAGGTCCGCCCGAGTTCCTGAAGGCTCTGGACGTTGTAGGGCTGTCCTGGTTGACACGCCTCTACAATGTTGCGTGGCGATCAGGGCAGTACCCTGGGTGGCAGACCGGGGTGGTGGTCCCCATCTTTAAGAAGGGAGACCGGAGGGTGTGTTCCAACTACAGGGGATCACACTCCTCAGCCTCCTGGGAAAGTCTATGCCAGGATGCTGGAAAGGAGAGTTCGTCCGCTAGTCGAACCTCGGATACAGGAGGAACAATGCGGTTTTTGTCCTGGTCGCGGAACACTGGACCAGCTCTTTATCCTCTCAAGGATACTTGAGGGTGCATGGGAGTTTGCCCAACCAGTCTACATGTGTTTTGTGGACTTGGAGAAGGCATTCGACCGTGTCCCTCGGGGTGTCCTGTGGGAGGTGTTGCGGGAGTATGGGGTGTCTGGCCCATTGCTACGGGCCATTCGATCCCTATACAACCGTTGCAAGAGTTTGGTTCGCATTGCCGGCAATAAGTCGGACTCGTTCGGTGGGTGATGGGCTCCGCCAGGGCTGCCCTTTGTCACCGGTTCTGTTCATAATTTTATGGACAGGATTTCTAGGCGCAGCCAAGTGGCGGAGGGCTTTCGCCGGTGGCCTCAGAATCTCATCTCTGCTTTTTATGGATGATGTGGTTCTGTTGGCTTCATCAGGTGAAGGCCTCCAGCTCTCACTGGAACGGTTCGCAGCCGAGTGTGAAGCAGCGGGAATGAGGATCAGCACCTCCAAATCTGAGGCCATGGTTCTCAGCCGGAAAAGGGTGGAGTGCCCACTCCGGGTCGGGATGAGTTCCTGCCCCAAGTGGAGGAGTTCAAGTATCTCGGGTCTTGTTCGCGGATGATGTGGTTCTGTTAGCTTCATCAGGGGGATGAGGGCCTCCAGCTCTCCTGGAGATCGCAGCAGTGTGAAGCGCGGGAATGAGATCAGCACCTCCAAATCTGGGCCATGGTTCTCAGCCGGAAGTGATGCGGAGTGCCCACTCCGGGTGGGGATGAGTTCCTGCCCCAAGTGGAGGAGTTCAAGTATCGGGGTCTTGTTCGCGGTGATGGGAGAAGGGGCGGAGATCGAGCTGAGTGTGCGGACGCTGCACCGGTCCGTCGTGGTGAAGCTGAGTGTAAGCGAAGCTCTCAATTTACCGATCGATCTCGTCCCTACCCTCACCTATGGCCACGAGCTGTGGGTAGTGACCGAAAAAAACGAGATCGCGGATACAAGCGGCAGAAATGAGCTTCCTCCGAAGGGTGGCTGGCCTCTCCCTTAGAGACAGGGTGAGAAGTTCGGCCATCCGGGAGGGGCTCAGAGTAGAGCCGCTGCTCCTCCACATCGAAAGGAGCCAGTTGAGGTGGTTCGGGCATCTGACAAGGATGCCTCCTGGGCGCCTCCTGGGTGAGGTGTTCGGGCATGTCCCACCGGGAGGAGGCCCAGGGCAGACCCAGGACACGCTGGAGAGATTATATCTCGGCTGGCCTGGGAACGCATGTGGTGTTCCCCGGATAAGCTGGAGGAGGTGGCTGGGGAGAGGGAGGTCTGGGCTTCTCTGCTTAGGCTGCTGCCCCCGCGACCCAGCCTCGGATAAAGCGGATGAAGATGGATGGATGGATGACTAACGCTGAGACACAGACTCAAACATATAGACAAGACACAGACACAAGATTGAACGAGATAAACGAAACCAGCAAAATGCTACGTAAACAGGCCACAGAGACCCAACTCAGACATGACTTAAGAACTAAGACTAGAATGTAAATACAAGCAGTGAATGTTAGAGGATATCATAAAAGGCAGAGAGAAACTCTCTGTTCTTGTACCAGATGTAGGCTGCAGGCTTTTCAGTCAGAGGACAGCTGCTGCTGCACATCAGTGTTACTGTCTGTCCCTCTGTGGCAGGAATCACTTTTACCTGCAGCTCTGAGAGGATGATGGATAACAACTTATACAATGATGTCATTTGGAAAGTAATCAATAAGTAAAAGTCACTGTACCTGCAACAACTTGAAGGCTAATTCTGTTGAGCCAGCAGTGTCCTGGACTGTCTGTAGTCTTCATACAGCAGTAAGTGTTTGCATCACTCTCTCTTAGATCATTGATGGTTAAAGTTGGTTTTTCTCTTCAGACATGTTGTACGTTACACGTTGTCCATCCAGGGAGAGCTCACTCTGAACATACTCTGATCCATTCAAGTAAACCATTTAGTGCTTGAAGTCAGATGTTGATGTGAGGAGTGCAGATCCATCGATGAACCTTTGAGAGCACAGATCCTGGTTTCCCCTCCATTAACACCTTTAACAGAAACTTTCATTAGTAAACAGAATTATTTCTGCTGTAGACAACAGTCTTTATTTGTAGTTTATCTTTTGTTTGCTTCTTTTAGTGGTTCTTTGTACTTAGTTTTTAGTTTGCTTTCTCAGCCAATAAAGCTGCCACTTTCAGTTCATTATTCCATCTCTGAGTCCTGCATTGGGTCCTACCCCTGCCCACCACACAGCTCACCTTGGCAAAGATTCCTGTTTGGTTGCTGTTTAGTTTTCCCTGAAATGCTTTAACAGAACATTCATTAGCAAATGTGTGCAAATGTATCTTGTTTACACACCTTTCTACTCTGTGCCAACCATTCAATGGTGGTAAAATTGCACCAGAAAAGATCATAATCTATTACTTTAATACATTTCAAGAGCTTATCAAAGCAGAAAATTTTAACATCCTCTTGCTTAACAGTGAATCACATGTTTTCTTACATCCTTTAATAACTTTCCAGAATTTTTCTACAATTGAAACATTTTTACAGTCTTCAGTCATCATCAGAAGAAGAAATAGTAATTCCTACCTGAGAGGTACAGAATGAAACCCAGAAACAAAAATCCAACTTCTGCGAACATCATGACTGACATAAAATCAATTACTAATCAAAAAGTTGATTGTATGTCTTTACAGCTGAATATTCACACAGGAAAGGCTGAAAACAGAACTAATGTCAGTGGGCCTACAGATAAACCGCATGCAGTTTTATCACAATTAACACTTCCTCTTTCATGATGGTTTTTAGAAGGAAGACCCCTAATTAATAGTTTTATAACACAACAGCATAAATTCACTTCTGGATATTTTTAACAACATTCTTATAAATTTTATAATTATTATTAATATTAAATAACACAGTTTATTTTTTTGTACTTCCTATCAGGCAAGTATTTTGTTTTAGAGCACGAGGTACATAGTTGTTATTTTATTTATTTCTAGTCGTATGCATCGTATGCAGCAGCACAGCTCTCCCAACTGCTGTGCACCTTTTTGTGTTTGTGTGGTTTTTTTAGATGTCATGTTCATTCAATGCAGGTCCTTCTATCTGCCTCGCAAGCTAACAGTAGCCATAGTTATAATTGTTTACATCCCCCAATGCTAACATCAGCTCAACACTCAATCACCTCCAACTTATTATCAGTAAACAGCAGAGAAAGCACCCAGAGGGCATCCATATTGTCGCTGGGGACATTAATAAGGCATGTTTGAAATGTGCAGTCCCAAATTCCACCAACATGTTAAGTTTCCTACCAGGAGTGACAGGACACTGGACCATGTGCACAGTAATATCCACCAGGCCTACAGACAACCTGACCACCTCTCTGCTCCTCATCCCTGCCTACACCCTCCTCAGGAAACAAACCCCTCCAAGCACCTGGGTCATTAAAACATGGCCAGATGATGCTCTCATCAAACTACAGGACTGTTTTGATCTGACAAACTGGTCCATTTTCAAACAGCAGGACCTGGAGACCTTCACTCATTCTGTCCTTTTCTACATTAAGTGCTATGTAGAGAATGTGACCGTGATTTTTCCTAAACAAACACCTTGCAAGATGAATGAATTATAGGTTCTGATCTGAAGTCCCAACTCAACCTTCAGGCTGAGGAACAGTTCTCTGTACAGCACTGCCAGATCCAACCTGAGGAGGCGCATCAAACAGGCCAAGGAGGCCTACAGGAGGAGGTTAGAGGGCCTACTCACTGACAGCAACCCCTGCCATGTGTGGGGAGGCATCCAAGCCCTTGCCAACTACAAAGGCCAGAGCCCCGCAACACTCGACATCAGCCTCAAACTTGCAGATATGCTCATCACCTACTTTAGTCAGTTAAAGTCCACCCCTCCCCCACTCCTCCTTCACCAAGAACATATGTATATATATATATATATATATATATATATATATATATATATATATATATATATATATATATATATATATATATATATATATATATACACCAATATTTTTCAATACACTTGTCCATATTTATGTCTCCAAATTATTTGTATAGTGCACTTTTTATATTCTACTCTTTGTACAGTTTTAATTTTTGCTGCTTTTGTCTTGCACTGTCCACTTTTCTGCAATGACAATGCAGATTTTCCACTTGTGGGACTAATAAAGACAGATTTGCTGTGTGTGTGTGCAACATTTGCATTTGTTTACTCTGAGTAGCTCAGATCCAAGGCAGGCCAAACCTCTGTGTTACAACCTTCAGAAATGCCTGCCATATCTATACAAAAGACACACATTCACAATATATGGGTACACAAGTCTGTTTTATTTCAAAGTGTTTCAAACTTTACAGCGGTTGCAGACCCAGTGTCCATCATCCCTGCATTTGGCACAGGTGAATCTCTGACATGTTGTACAGGTAAACCTGCTGCGAGTCCTGTTGCAGCTCTCTTGCACCTGGCACTGCGTTGTCTTTACAGTCCCTGGCACAGCAGCTGCAGCAGCTTCAGTAGCCTGCTTCTGTGCTAATATTTCCTTGTGCTGCATTAATCGGCAATGAAATTCCTTAGCTAAAAGACTCAGAAACAATTTTGTTTTGCCTGTCCGCCCTGTACATGCCTTGTACAAAATGTAGGCATTCACCACCACCAGGTCCAGCATATTATAGAAAACCGCATGACCACGTTCTCTGCCAGCCTCTCTCCCTTCTGACGACTGGGGTCCTTTCCCAAGTAAGGAGATGCACTGCAGACATATTTGGTCTCCAAATCCGTGGCCATCCAGAACTTGATCCCAAATTTGTCTGGCTTGGTTGCTATATACTGTGTGAATGGACAACGAACCTTGGTAGGGAAAAGCTGTTCATCTATGGTCATGTGTTCTCCCGGAGAGAAACTCTTAGCACAGTTCTCGTTGAAGCGTGTCCAGATGTCGGAGATCGCCGCATATTTGTCTGTTTTCACCCGTTCTGCCCACGTGTCCTTGTCATCAAATCGAAGGTGTTGCATAATTGAAATGAATCTATCTCGGGGCATTGTCTCTTTGATTACTGGCACCAGAAATCTTTCTGACCAGTAATCCACAATGGCACCAACGGGACACATTACTGCTCTTACAAACAGAATTAAAATAAATGCCATCAGTTCATGAATTGACAAATTCCAGTCCAGCTCTGTTCTGCGGGCTTGATGGACCGTACACTCCCTGATGGTCTGCAGCATTCCCACGTCTAACAGGCAAAGGAAGCTTTGGAGCACACTTGTAATTTTACGCTGTCCGAAGATAAACAAGTAGAGAATGGTGAATTTACATGAACCTCACTCTAAATGGGGTTATATAAATATCATATGTACTATGGCAATGACAAACCTTAGCAGACTCTGTGGGTCCAGCTTGCGCAGTGAAGCACGAGCGATTTGCTACTGAAATGGGCATTCCAGTGTCCTCCTCTACCCAAACAGTGCCGTCTTTTGCCGTGTGGCTCAGACAGGGCTTCCCAGTGCCTCTTCTGTGGAGTGTCCCGAATTCGATGATTGAGGTATGAGAACAAACAACCACTGGTCCAGATGAGTTCAGTCAAAACAATGATTTTATTAAACACACGCAGCGTGGAAGATTTACACGGTCACATCATCAGCATAGATCTCCGCTAGAAAGCACACTTCAAATGTTTTTTATATGTCAGGGTTTACGCCCCTTCTTGCGTCAAGCAGATACATAACATGCATAAATTACAGTTAATGACAGTTGCTACATCTCCTTTGTTGACAACCTTTAACACACTTAAAGAGCCATCTTCAACCGTCTTCGCTCCAGGTGTTTCCTGTCGTTGTTCTTCTTCACTCTTATCTCTGGAACATCATAAGCACATCCTGTACAAAACTGTTGCTATGCAGGTACAAAATGCAGTTACAAGCAAAAAGTGTCTTACCTCTAACCTAGAAATGAATCTACGTGTTGTCTGTGTCTGTAAGCGTGTTTGCATTGACCTTTGCTGCACTCTGTCACCTTTCACAATAGATCATCTGGACAGTCCCGCCAGATGAAGCTTATGACCCTCAAAAGACTGAATGCTAATTCTTTATGAGCCCATTTGCAACATGTATAAGAAAATGGTTATGACTACTTCACTTAATAAAAGTTTTACCAAAATACCACTACTCAAGCTTAATAAAAATGATATATTTCCCACAGGAAAGACAATATGTTGGGTTCTTGTTCCGTCTCCTTTTCAGATTCTTCTGAGCAGGTATCAGTGGCCTGCTGGACACTGATACCTGCTGGTTTTTCCTGCGTGGCAGTGATACAGAGGCAATCCTGATGTGCATTCTCAGAAATGCGAAGAAGAAATGATTCTCCCGCCTGGGTCTGTCTGATTTTATGCACAGCACTGTGCTGTAGTCATGCAATGCCACTCCCTCACATACACAGAGACAATGGAACAATGGAAGATCTGTGCTGAGAGTCAAGAACTCCATTGCTGAATGCAGGGACGATGGCCACCGGGTCTGCAAATGCTGCAAACAGACTATGAAACAGACAGACAGACAGACTGTGAAGGAGAGTAACCTGAGACAAAAGGCAGGAAGATGAAGAGATGAACGTGGAACTGAGGGACAGAATTTAATTTTTATGTTTTGTTTTTTTTATTTTTGCTATTTTTACACGAACAGGCAGAGGAGAGAACATGCAAAGGTGGAGAGATCACACATGTCACTCATGTCATTGTATTAGCAACTTTTCATTCTGTTTTCACACAGTGTTTTAGAAATAAAACAGACTTGTGTTTCCATATATTGTGAATCCGTGTCTTTTATATTTGCAGGTCAGTCAATGTGTGGGATATTTTGTATAGATACGGCAGGCATTTCTGAAGGTTGTAACACAGAGGTTTGGCCTGCCTTGGATCTGAGCTACTCTGAGTAAACGCAAACAGTAAATGCAAATGTGCCAGACCTTGTTGGGATTAAATTATTTGAAGTGCCTCATTTCTATGCTTTTTTTTAACTAAAATGCCATATAACCATATAGTGTAGTATTAAGTGGACATGGCCCTGAAAAATAAAGGCATTAGACTACATGTCCTTGGGGGGTAGAAAGCTGTAGACTCTCGCTCACGCTTGCCTGGGAAAATGTAGATAACAGGGGACCATCTTCTAGTGGAAAGTTACTGAGACACTGTTGTTTAGACTAAAGTGAGAGAGCTTCTGTAATAAAACTGTTAGGGGCACACCACCATTTTGAGATCCGCGGCAACGTGTCGTGCAGGACGCATCTCCCTTCTAGAAGTATTGGGTAAGAGAATAAAGTGTGAAATGGTCTACTGAGCAGTGTTTTGTCTTCCATCAGATGCCTCTGAGGGATCAAAAGAACTCGGTGAAGTGTTGATATTTAACAACCTCAAAGATAATGGGTGGTTTGCACAACAAAAGCAGGAGGAGAATCGAGCTGATGACCTGTGGAAATCTCAGCAGGGGCGAATAACACCTCGGGACTTGCACCAGAAAATAAAAAAGTCAGTAATTCTGGTAGGTGTTAGGTTCAGGGAATTTACGCGAATTTGTGCATGAATTGGCAATCCCCCCTGTGTTGTCCTCTGTGTCTCCCTCTGTGTGACTGTGTATATAGTGATGTGAATTAATGTGCTTTGCTCCCACTCTTTGTGTTCCATTTTTTCCTCTTTCCATCATATTCTCTCTCTCTCTGCCTCTCTCGGCTGTCTCTGTATACTTTCTGCGTTATGTTTAAGGTCCGTGTCTTGGTGTCAGCATTTTCAGTTTTGTGTCCTCCCCGCTCTGTCATGTGTAATTGTCCTCAGCTGTGTTCCTTGTGTGCTTCCACTTCCCTCATTACCTTCTGTGTATTTATGTCAGAGTTCCCCTCTATTCCATGTCACGTTGTCCCTCATGCTGTATGATCCTTGTGTGCCTCTCTGTGGACTTTTAGGTTATATTTTCCCAGTCAAGTTTAGTTAATCATTAGTTGTATCATTTCCCTTAGTCTACAAATAAAGTTCCCTTTTTGAGTTCATTCCCGTGTTGTGAGTCCTGCATTTGGGTCCAATCTCCTGCCTGCACACAGCGATTCATGACAAAACTACCCACTGACGGTGAGTATAGGTTCAGATCAAGTAGAGCAACATCAGTGGCATTATTAAAAAAAAAGCGTGTCATCCTTTTATCCTGTTATCCCCCAAAACCCCATCCCCTTTGAGACTGTCTGCTCCCCAGCCAACAAAAACAAACCTAAACTCACCAAAACAATTGAACATAAAAACAACAAAGAAAGAACAATATATTATCCACAACTGCACCAAAGAGTAAAATAGTGAAATGTGGATTATTAAACAATATATCTAGATTATTAAACAATCTATTCTAGCAGACTATTCTAGTCCCTTTTAGTACATAAATTAATAATTGACAAAAACAATCAATTAAAATGACCAATTTGTTAATAATTAAAAAGCTGATTTACTCGCCTTTGTCAGAATCTTTGAAGCACAGGCCAAGGGGTGGCAGGGATCTTCCACTCCAGTTCATTAATCAACCAAAGACCTAGACAGAGTTTTAATTAATTTGAAAGCCTGACACTTAGCCTTGTCAACCCTCGCTGGAAAGCTCAAAAACAGTTTTACTTGTTGTTAATTGTCCACCTGGGCCTTACACATAGTTTCTGTCTGATTTCTCAGATTTCTAATCTGATTTAGTGCTCAGCTCACATGAAATAATCATTGTAGGTGATTTTAACATCCATAATTGTGTGGTAGAAGATGTCATCTTTGTCATAGACACTGTCATAGACACATAGACACTGCAACTACAGACTAAAAATGCAATAAATTAATATAGTACTACAATGTGGTACTGTACACTAAATGTGTCAGATTACACAAACTGGTACCCACTTCAATATATTTTTATTTATTTTTTGTGGAGAGGTTCCACACCTTCCAGTTCCTTGGTGTCCTCATTTCTGCTGACATCTCCGGAAACACAACATCTCAGCGGTCGTCAAGAAGGTCCAACAGCGGCTGCACTTCCTGAGGGTCCTCAGGAAGTACCAGCTGAACTCCAGCCTGCTGCTGACCTTCTACCGCTTGTCCATTGAGAGCCTGCGAACATACTGCCCTCTCCACTTCCTGATGGACATTTATTCCTCCCGCTGCCTCAGCAGAGCAGCAAACTTTGTCAAGGACAGTTCCCACCCTGGTTTCAACATGTTCAGCCTGCTTCCCAAGCATGTTTGCACTGAGTAGGACATTGTACAACTGTATAATGACAGTAAAGCCATTCTATTCTATTCTAATGGGTTATTTCAACGGTTATGAGAATGCATCATTTTTCGAAAGATATAATTACACACTAACATATTTATGATTGTATATTTATGACAACAATTTTCTTCTTTTTCTGTAAAAACCCCCGACTGACTGTACCTTTAGAAACGTTTGTGCTCACCTGATGTAGTGGAGATGCAATATTAAGTTTCGCCAGTAGATGACAGTAACAGATTGGATAAATGAGTGAGTAGCACAGTAATCATAGCAGAAGCAAGAAACCACAGTTGCAGGGGAGAGACAGCCAGGTGTACATGTAAAGGTAAGCTTTTGAGTTTCTTTTATAAAGTCTGGAAACATAGGGGATCCCAAGTTTCAGACTTTCTTGATAAAAAAACCCCTCATCATTTCCATTGGATCACAGCTGATCACAGACTTCAGCTAGGCCAAAGCAACCTCACCTTTTTCATACGCACCCATGTTGATTGTTATATATGCAGAATTTGATATGGAGTTATAGCTCCTTAAAAATGTAGATAAAAACATACATAAAAATAACTGGTGTCTTAAATATTTTTAGAAACAGTGTTGTTCATTTATTTTGATTTGGCCATCTTCAAGGTGTGTTTCTCTTTAAAGGTATTTCCATTACACTGTGTGCAGACTGAGTACCCAGCTGTCTCAAGAGGGCGGTCCTGGTGGACATGTTGTGGGAGACCCAGATGGATCTGTATGAGAAAAAAGAGATCCTCTCTAGTCTCTGGCAAAAATACACGTAAACAACTGTGTAGTTTTCTTTTTTTTCTCATACCACACAAAGGTCAGAGGGTCAGTCAGAAAACACAGGGTCAGGGATTAATCACTTTGGCAGGAATCCCCTTTACCTGCAGCTCAGAGAAATATAAATAAATTACATGAATACACTGATTATTAAAGTAATTATTTTGTTTGTTGGTAAAACCATTGTACCTGCAACACAAAGATAAAATCTGCTTTGCTGACAGTTTTGTGATTTGTCAGCAGTTTCTCTGCAGCAGTAAAAATGTTCACTGCTCTATGTTAGACTGTTAGAGTGACGTTCCTCTCTGCTTCCATGATGCTGTACATAATAGGATCACTTTATTTAGGGGCAGATCCACTGATAAACCTTTCAAGGCACAGATTCAGGTTTTTTTTCCAGAACACCTTTACCACAACATTTGAATAACAAACATTACTGTTAAGGATTAGAAATTCCTGTTTTCTAACATAATTTCATAACTTTTGCATTTACATTGAAACCACAAACATCATGACGGTCATCATGAGGAGGAGAAACAAGAAACACAGAATGAAAACCCAAAAACAAGACTCCAGCTTCTGCCATCATCATGGCTGTTATAGATTTTTTACTCTTAACAAGAAAGGTGGTTGTATGTTGATTAACATTATTGTGATAAATGGCTGATCACTGGTAGTACATATTTCATAAAAATCATTAGAGATTAGAAAATATCAAAAACATGATTGAATGTCAAAAATCAACATCTAACAGGAATGACTGACCTGTGTGTGTCTGCAGATAAACTGCATTCAGCTTTAACACCATCACTTCCTCATTTATCTTTTCTTTTTCCTCGCAGATGAGCCCTCTAGTGAAGAATTGATGTATTGCAGGACATTTTTCCACTTCATACTGATTTTACCTTTGAATTTTTTGTTTTCTATTACTTATCAACATTCTCTGGCTTTATTATTATATTTTTTTCACTTTTATAAAGGAGTTAAACATGTGATATGATCACATTTCATTACATTTTCATTCCAAAAATTAAAAAAAAATAAATAAAATAAGTTCCTGCAGACATGATAGCTTTGATGTTTTCATTTCTGACATTTGTAACACATGCATTTCATTATCAGATATGTTTGAATGGAAAAGCTCAGGCATTTCTATATTTCTGTTATTCCTTTCTGTTTTTTATGATCCAGTACAGAGAGTACAAACACTGACTGATGTAGCAGCTTTGGTGTCTCTGCTATGATACTAAAACCTTAAGGGGAAACGGTCCCTTTAAATCACCATGGTAACAAACACTTCTTTAGTGAGCAGGCAGTGGCTCGATGGTGGAGTAGAGGTCAGCTGTGTGGTTGTCACTGAAGTGCAGTCTGCTGTAGTGATGATCATCCTGCTCTGCTGACTGAGCTGAGATGTTTTCATATTTGAGGTCAGGGTTCATCTGAGGAGATGAGACAGGTATTATAAATTCATATTAAACTGCATTAAACATTTCATTGTTCTATCAGAACATTATAAAATATCTGTTTGTAAGTCTGAGCTGATAAAAGTTTGTTTATTGGCTCATTAACAAACATTTTAAAGAACCTATTTAAATAACAGGTTTTCCCAGGTTTCATGTCCTTGAATTCAGAGAGAGCTGATGTTTACCATCAGTTATATCATGACTGTTTAATATCCAGTCAATTACAAAGCCAACATATGAGACTGACATGAATCTATTGTGTTGTAAGAACTGTGGATGTAAAGTTTCTATCAAATGTGATAAACAGGTTGGTCAAATAAAAATCAGTGACAAATCATGTAGCTCCACAGAAACATGATCCAGGCCCTGCACCATGAATAAAATTCAACATAACCCGGGTGTAGCACTTACGTGGATTGAAGTACAGTACCAATGGATAATTACCAAGGTAATGAGTAATTTGGGCTAGTATCAGAAGATGAAGAACGACTCTTAGAGCTCTGGTACATGAATGACACAGAAACCAGACAAAACACAGTTGTGTGGCTTAAAAGTATTTTAGTGATGTTAAGTCTTGTAAAAGAATTTTGTAACCACACAGTATTACAACAGGTTTAACAGAACTTCAAGTATAAAATTTCCCCCCAAAGTAGCAAAAAAATAGAATAAAATAAAATTGTGCACAAGTAAAAGAATTAGTCTTTTTAAGTCCAAATGGTACCGGTGGGGCCCATGACAAACGGGTGTATTGCATTAGAGTTCGTCCAATGAGAAGTGTGTGTGTGTGATTGTCTGTCCTACCGTACTACTTGTACAGTAGAGGATTATAGTCCATCAATGTGCAAATGAGTGTGCGTGTGTATGTATATCATCTCCTAGGATCTTGGGTTGGCTCGCCATCCAGTGAACACTGGAACACTCTGGGTTCTGGAATCGCTGACCTGGTCTTTGGATTCGTCCCATATAAAAAACCTGACCTATAAACAATGGCCAAATATATGTCACGTCCACTTTAAGAATAACTTTCACAAATTAAACTGAAGTAGTGTCACAGTGCAGTAACTACTATTCAGATCAGCTATCATCAATTCAATCATCATCAGTTCAATCATGATGTACAACATTAAAATATCAAGGTTCAAAGTTCAAAGTATGAATATCCAAAATTCACAGCTGTAACCTGCAGTAATATTAAAGATTATCTACAAGGTTTCAAACATTCAGGAATTATAGTTACCATATAATTCACTTTCATTGTAAACATTAATTACATCCATCAAAATAAACTCACTGTACATGTATATCTAATAACAAATAAATAAGTATATTTCCCCTTTCAAGAAATGGAATAATATGCAAATACTTATCAGAAATTGAACAAAGTGCAAACAATCAGGTTCAATAACAGGTAAACACAAGGACTCAGTCCACGAATAGGAGTATTAAAATAGACGTGCTTAATCCCGCTTGTACCATAGGCCTACTAGTACAAGTGGAAATACACTAAAAATTACCTCCAAGTATTCAATACTGAGTATTGTAAAACAACTGATTGACATCAAAAATTAAACAGGAAGCAGCATAAAGTCTGCTTACAATTATCTCTTATAAACTTATTTTCAGCTGCTTTAACCATTTACAGCTTTTCACATGTTAATGACTTGGTTAACGATATAACTAACATAACAACAGTGCGTTTCAGAGACACCCAACAACTGTACCCACACTCCGCACATCACGTGTCTGATTAGCCACATTTAGCTTACCGCCGTGGAGTGGATGCTCAGCGTTTCACGTGAAGCCACAGCTCAGTAAACCTTCCGGTTTCGCTCTGCCCTCTACGACAACAAGTGCAAAACCATACTTTGTGAACAATATCAGTTTAGATGGTAATTTTAACTCGTTAGAGGTTAATTTCTCCAGCTTACCGATAACAAAGTTTTAGTCCGCCTGCTCTGTTCGGCTGTAGAAGCAAGAGACTGCAAACTTGGGAGCTGGCACTAAGGAGGGACAAGAGCTGCCTAGAGCTTCACCGATTGGCTGACATGCGAGGAGTGGAGTAAAACAATAGGCTCTCATCAGAGCTCATCAACCCTCGGAGAAACTTAACCCTTGTTTGACCAGAGCATATCATATATAATCTGCGTCCCTTCCATGTTTAAACAAATATTTTGATCTCGTTTCACTTTCATTAAACAAGGACAATAAGAACAGGAACAATGAACATAAAATGTTTTACTTTTTCGTCTCTTTTGTTTGAGATGATTTTAGGAACTGGGTTACACGGGTATCTTTCTGTTATCTGGATTCAACCTAACACTGGCAGTTGGGTGAAGCGTTAGCTCGCTAACTTAACCAAGTGTTTCTCCTGCACATTCACATGAAAGGGGCTTTCACAGATCATATGACTTATCTTCCACATAAAACGATCCCATTAGTGTCTCCTGCTCCAGAGAAGTTATTAAATGATGATTAAAACCTATAAGGAACACAACAAATATACCAGTAAAATGCAACAGTTGTTTGGTGAGATTTAGAGATTAATGCTTCAGTGAATTGTTAATCTGGTGATTTAGCACACAGAGAGGTGAAATACACATTTTAATTCCAGTAAATTATTTAATCACTAAGTGCGCTCTCAGTGCTGCTGTATATTTTTAATTTTGCACATTAGAGCTCTGACACTTTAAACTGGATCCATTTAATCACTGAAGCTTTCTACTAAAGGAGACCTCGGACTCACTTCAGTTTTTGATTTTTAAAAATAAATTAATAAAATTAATTTGGTTGTTTGAACAGGTGTTCTTGGTCTGTGTTCTGTGTAGTAGGTGCAGTTCCAACAGTCTAACAGAGACTTATCAGCAATGCTGTGTCGAATGCAGCGGTCATGTCCAACAAGACCAGCACTGCCTATTTACCACGGTCTGTCGCTATCAGAATGTCATTCATAACTTTTACGTGGGCTGTCTCCATACTGTGAAATGGCTTAAAGCCAGACTGAAAGATTTCCGACAATTGAGTCATTCAAATAGTCCATCAACTGAGTGTAAACAATCCTTTCCAGAATCTTACTAAGAAAGGGAAGCTTAGAGATGGGTCTAAAATTTGACATGACTGAACTATCTAAGCCTAGTTTCTTAAGTAAAGGGTGTATGACTGCATGCTTAAACTCCTTAGGTACTTGACCAGACAAAAGACTAGTATTAATAATGTTCAGAATGTGTGGTCCAATAGGAAGTACCTTTTTGAGAAAACGGGGAGGAACAACGTCATTTGGGGAGCCACATGATTTAGCATTCAACACAAGTTTCTCTAAATCAGGTAAAACTATTAGTAGAAAAGCAGAGAACAAACTTGAGCAAGAACCATGCATGGCTGGGTCAGCAATAGATAGAGTCGGAGGTCTCAAACTAGCAACCTTGTCCACAAAATAATTAAGAAACTTATTGCACATAACCTCAGAAGAGTGCAAAAGAACATAGCCTTCTGTATTAAGTACAGAATTTATAGCCTTATATAGAACACGAGGATTATGCGAGCTGGCAGCAATAAGTTGAGAAAAAGGAGTGCTTGGCAGCCTTTACTGCTCTCTGATAGACTTTCCAGCTAGTCTTAAGAGCTTCCAGGGAGACATACAGCCTATCCTTTTTCCACCGTCTTTCACATCTTCTACATTCTTTTCTAGCGGCTCTGGTAAAATCAGTTTGCCAAGGACTAGCCTTGGGCTTGCATTGTCTGAATCTTAAAGGAGCAACAACGTCGAAGACAGATTTACAAGAAGAATCCAATTAAGAAAATAATCCATCTGAGGTGGACAATTCAGGAGGATAAGAAATAAGTTCGTCAAACAATATGGAAAACCACTCGGCAGTATCTGAGCCAAAAGCACAATAACATCGAGCAGGTACAGCCCGTTTAACAACAGGATTAAAAAGAAAAATGTCACATAAAATAGGCATATGGTCAGAGAACACCGCATCCTCGACGAGTATGTTACAGACAGATAAACCATGTGATAAAACCAAGTCCAGTGTGTGACCACATTCTTGAGTCGCACATTTAACAGACGGAACAAAATTATAAGAGTTCACTAAGTCCAGAAAGTCCTTGGCCAGGGGTTTCCTCGGGCAGCAGACGTGTATATTAAAATCACCAAGCAGAATGATCTGGTCATACCGTGATGCACAGCCAGCAAGAAACTCTGAGAACTCGGATAAAAACTGCTTATTATATTTCGGGGGCCGATAAACAATCGCACACAACAGCGAAGACGAGTGGCCCAGTTCGCACAAACAGAGTTCAAAACTGGTGTGGCGTGTCGATGGGGATAGCTCCATAAAGTCGAGATGTGCCTTAAAAACGACAGCTAGCCCTGCTCCGCGGCCAGAAACTCTCGGAACACTAAAAAAGGCACAGCCAGCTCGCAATAATTCAGAAAAGGCACTTAACTCACCAGATGGAATCCAAGTTTCAGTCAAACAAAGAAAATCCAGCGCACGGGAAGAGAAAAATTCCTTCAAAATGAAGGTCTTATTTGCCATAGATCTGGCATTAATTAAACCCAACCTGAGAAGAATTGGGTCGGGAACTTCCGAGGCAGTAGCAACCAGATCCACCAGTCGGAGGTTTGTTCGGTCCACTCCACGCCAACGCAGATGTCGGAGAGGAGGGGATTTTGCAGAACCCTTCTCAAGAGATTGTATTGTATTATCAACAAAACCAACCTGTTTTTGTTCTCCATTAGACATCAGCAGGTATGAAATCATCACTTTCTTTCATTTCTCCAGAAAATAGCGTCCCCATTCCTGAACGTTTCTTTTAATAGTACTAAGATTTAGTTTTCCAAGAGCCTCGAAAGTCTTTGCATTTCCCTGACAAGTGTCAGTAAGAATACAGATTTTCTAGAGGACTTTTACTTTTTGACTTTTGACTGTTGGCTGCAAACAATTTTAAGACACTTGCATTATTCTAAAAGGGTATAAGCTATAAGCTTAAAATTCTTCCTGTCTTCAGATGCTGCGCACCATTTCTGATCACACTGGTAAAAAAACTGACACATTAATTCATTCATTCCTCACAGACACGCACACGCGCACACACACACACACACGCGCGCACACGTAGAGTCGTTCTTGTTTGAATCCTGTTTTGTACCTGCTGTTTGTTGTCTGAAGTTTCCCTTCTTGGAGGCTGACTGGAAGTGCTCTTTTTTCTGAGTCATAAAAATAAATGAATAAGTCAAGAAACATGGCATTAAAAATAACAGGATCAATCTAAAAGAAAACTTATGTTTACCTAACACACCAGCAGACAGTGATAAGTATTAAAAGCAGCAGAGCAGCAGAAACTCCTGCAGCTGCTGGTGTCCATGTTCCTGTGATACTTTGGACAGTGAGAGTCTTTGGAGCAGAGCTGATATCTTTGTTGGTTTTCACAGCACAGGAGTAGCTTCCTGAATTCTCCCTGCTGACTGGGTCTAGGATCAGATGTTTGTTCTGGTTTTCTCTCAGGGTCAGAGGTCGACTGTTCAAGTACCAAATGTAGTTTGTGTTGTCAGTCAGAGGACAGCTGGTACTGCAGGTCAGTGTGACTCTCTGACCCTCTGTCACCACTGCAGAAGGACTCATCTTCACTCTCAGCTCTGAAAGAGGAACATTGGTTAAAAAACCTTTCAGGATTACACAGTGAGCTTGAGTTTTAAATGAGGCTTGAAAACAAAATCAGCCTTTAATCCTTTTGTTCAATGGTGAAAAGTAATTATTTATTAAAGCAGTGTACTTAAGTACACATTCAAGGAACTTTTTGTGTAACTTTATATTCTACTATCGCAAATTATTATAAATTTTACTCTTCAATATTTATCTGACTTCTTATGTTTGGTGTGTCTGGTATTAAAACCACTGTTATAAAAATACCCTAATTTAACAATTTAAATAGTCAGAAAAAACACGGACAGCAAAACTACAAATGATTAATATGATTCACGGCACTCCAGTTTGAAATACCAAACAATCTGCACAAACACTTGTCAAAATTAGCTAAGCACATATAGAACCAACTCTGACAGTGTTTTTTATTTATTTAAATTAATTTCTTGAAAACATGTAAATACTTTCAAGGTGTTACTAAGTGCTGATACTATATTCTCGGCATCTGAATATTTCTTCCACCTCTGCTCCTGTTCAGACATTAATGAGTAAAGTCTGCTGAGTGAGGAGTTTAGATTTACCTGTGACAATCAAAAAGACTCCAGGCAGATCAGACTGTGTCCATCCTTCATGATCTTTGTTGAATCTGAATGTGTATCCTCCTGAGTCATTCTTCTTCAGGTTGTTGATGGTCAGGATGTGTTGGTTCTTCATGTTGTCCTGATACTCCACACGACCTGCAGCCTCAATCAGCTCTTCAACTTCCACTTTATCTTTTCTCCATTTT